>NW_026920369.1:0-17183 GCF_032062105.1 Saccostrea cuccullata | reverse complement strand
TAAAATTTGATTTTTGTACAAACTATCTATGTGTTTAAGATTTGATTAAATAAATTGCCCTCTTGTAATTTGATTTCATTATAAGCAGTCAAATGCCTGAGGTGACAAACTAGGTCAAGCACGGTGTGATAATTAGGCTAAATTACGCTTGCAGTATTTGATACACCAATTTAGATTCAATGGTTTTTAAAAGTGTGATTTTATATCACGATATTTTCATAACTACAAAAGAAATAAACAGTGACTTTGATCTCGTTGTCAAACGAAAAAGCCGTTAAAAATTTAGCGGTAAAGTTGTACAATGGTCAATGTCTGTTGTGTCTCTATGTATATGATAAGAAGTTTGACGAGTGTAAAACCCCAGTCACATTTCCAAAAACGACCAACGGCCGACGGGTTTTGAAGCAAAAATGGGATTCTTCAGTTGACAGTCGTCAGTTCATCGGCCGTTGTCTTGGGCGATTTTGGCCTATTTTTTGTCGGCCGACCAATTTTGTGTCCATCGGTTTAAGTTATAAATTTTCATGCGTCGGTGGCCGAATTCTTTAAGTGCAGTTATCCGTCGACCAACCTTCGATCATCGTCCGACCATCGGCTGTCAGTTTATTAAGTCGGTCGTCCGTCGTTGGACAATAAGGGTGTTGAAAATTTCGGCCGACGGTGAAAATCAAACTGTAGCTCAGAGCTCGATGATCGGGCGACGATTGGCCGACTTGTGAATATTAAACCAATTAAAGATACATAACACAAACAAAATTTTGATGCATGGATTGATATAAATTTTTTGAACGGAGATAACATAAACAATTAATCCGTAAGATATAAAGAAATCTTAAGTGTTCTTTGCTGCTTAGATATGCATCATTTGTCATTTTTAAGCGATTGCATACAAATTTTACACACATTTTCAACACTGAGTCACAATTTTATAAGATTCTGCCACTTTGCCTTGCAAACATTACTCACGTCACCTATCTGAATATAAATATGAAAAAAATATTGCTGATTTCTAAAGAAAAAAAGATTTTTGTGCTATTTATCCAAGTCATCGGTCTCCCTAGGAAATAATGTGACTGCTCCGTGTCGCCCGATACTGTGTCGGCCGATCCTGTTCTTTCAGCCGACAAGACCAGAAAAATTTAGTCGCCCGACCATCGGCTTAAATGTGACCTAGGCATAAATTTTGACGAGAAAAGAAGAATCGTCAATATAGTCAAAATTAGCACATCGTCAAAATTTCCACGTTTACAGTAATTATTTTTTTTCAATATCAGACATGCAGATTTACATGTATACACATGAACTTGTCCTTATTTCACAACTGAATATTCTGTTTTAGCGAAATTGTACATAAAAAAATACTTGAAGTATTATCAAATTTAGAACTATGTTTATATATACCTGTATATGTAGTAATAATAATAGAAACGCTAACTGGTATTTCTAAGAACGATAACTCTACATCTTATTTCCTAAAAGATGGAAAATTCAATTCATCGCCAAATTCGTTATACCGCCATGACTTCTAAATTACAAAAGGTGGCGGTTTATCGAGAATTAACTGTAATGTTAAACCATGCTGATGGTTTAATATAAAAATTGCTCTTATATTATTAGAACTCGTTTAAATTAATACCAGAATTCTTGTGCTTTTTAGCTCACCTCAACGAAGTTGGGGGAGCTTATGTAATACCCTCGGCGTCGGTGTCGGCGTTGGCGTCCCAGGTTAAGGTTAAGTTTTTTGGAGCAGTTTTCTTTTTAAGTACTATGTCCTATATTGATTAGACATGCATGGAAGATGCTTCTGGTGTGTTTCATTGTACCAGTCAAAGTTTCATATGCTGCAATTTCAGCAAAGGAATGACCAGGTTAATGTTTTTGGAGCAAGTTAACATTTTTAAAGCAGTTTTTGGTGTAGGTCTCATTTCCAAGGAACTATAAGCCCTGTGTTGACCAAACTTGCATGGATGATACATCTAAGAATGCACACTACCAGGCTTGCTTCGGATGCTGAATCTGACCTACATTTTCTGGTTGAGTGAACAGGTTAAAGTTTTTGGTGCAGGTTTCATTTCGAAGTAACTATAAGGCTAGCCCTATGTTGACCAAACTTGCATGGATGATACATTTAAGGATGCATACTCCCAGGCTTGCTTCGGATGCTGAATCTGACATACATTTTTCAGATAATGGACCAGGTAAAAGTTATTGCTGCAGGTCTATTACCATAAAACTATAAAGCTTATACATGTATAGCATTGTATAAGCCAAACTTGCACAAATGATGCATCAAGGGATGAAAACTCTCAAATTTGCGTCCGATGCTGGATTTTAATTACATTTTCATGAAGAAGAACTAGTTTAAATTTTTTGTATAGGTTTATTTCAAAGTATCAGATTTAAATTGCTTAAATATTTTCATTTTTGGAATGTACACTTTTTGTTGGTTCATTGTGTGACTTTGCCTTACTTAAAGACAACATTCGTTGAGGTGAGCTCTGTAATCTCTGATTACCTATGTTTTCATTGATAATTTAATTTTGACAAGGTTCTACCTTTCTTTCTGTCAAATTTCAGGAATACAAAGAGATGAAGATTTTCTGGACAGTGATAGAGATATGCCTGATTGGTTCCTTTCTGATCGTGATCGGACTGGTCCGAATCATACCAAAGTTCATCCCCTTCATCAAGTACACCACGGCTAAATTTGTCATGAGTTTGGGCCTCCTATACTTCTACTACAGGTTACTGAGTGTTTTCCTTCCCATCAGCCCTGTACTTGGACCGATGATGATCAACTTTAGAATAATGGTATGCATAAAAACCTGTGTACTAACAATCTGGTCTTTTTAAGAATAAGAGCATTATGTCTGACACCTTTGTCTCCAGTTTTTGAGTTGATTGACCCAAAATCTCAATTTTCTCTGGAATTTTTTGATTTTTCGATGGAACTGGTCAAAGACCAGAAGAGTTTATGCAATGGCAAATTGGCACCTTCTGTCTGTCTGTAAATATATTTAGGTCACCTGAGTCACCCCAGGGTCAGGGGTTCTGATGTTAGGGCGGGGCTCTATTGATTATATAGTAAAAATGCATTAATTCTATGAAAATCTTCTTCTCTGCTCCTGGGTATTAGATAAACTAACTAAGTACATAGTTATGATGAGCAAGAATGCCTCTTCCAAAATTTTGAATTTTATGACCCCAGGGTCAAGGATTCTTATGTTAGGGCGGGGCTCTATTGATTATAGTGAAAATACATTGAATCTTCGAAAATCTTCTTCTCTGCTCCTGGGTATTAAGCAGATGAACTACGTACCTTTATAGCTATTATGAGCAAGGGCCCTTCTTCCAGAATTGTGAATTTCAAGGCCTCTGGGTCAGGGGTACCACAGAGAGAGGGGGGCTCTACTTTTATACTGAAAATGAATTAATTGTATTAAATCTGCTCCTTGGTATAAATCAAACATTTTTGATAAGCAAGGATGCCTTTTCCAAAATTGTGACATGCATGGGGTTCATGTGTGGTATGGGGTACTACTGATTATTGCTGAATATTACTGATTAGTTGAAATGCATTTTTAGCTCTGAGCCAAAGGCTCAAAGAGCTAATGCTATGGCCATTTGTGCGGTGTGCGTAAACTTTTTAGAATATGGGCCATAACTCAAGAACCTCTTGGCCAATCAGTACCAAATTTGTCACAGGGTATCCTTGACCCAAGGGCTACCATTTATACTAAAATAAGGGTTGGGACCTTTAAACAAGGGGAGATAATCAGGAAAACAAAACCAAAAGTACTGGTTGCTAAAAAGTCTTCTTCTCCATAACCACCAGGCAGATTTTCACCAAACTTACATACAAGGATCAGGATATGTCAAAGATAAAAATTTGCACGGGGAATTACCCTGGGGCAAAGGGCGTGGTCTCAAGGTCACTTCAAAGTTGACTTAAATTTACAATTAATAAAAACGTGTATATTTTGCTTACTATAAGGACTAGGATCATCAAATCTTGTAAGTTGATGCATCTTATGACTTCACATCATGTTAAAGTAGGTCACAGTGACCTACTTTTTAGCTCACCTGAGCCGAAGGCTCAAGTGAGCTTTTCTGATCAAAATTTGTCCGTTGTCTGTCGTTGTCGTCGTCGTCGTTGTCGTTGTTGTAAACTTTTCACATTTTCATCTTCTTCTCAAGAACCACTGGGCCAATTTCAACCAAACTTGGCACAAAGTATCCTTGGGTAAAGGGGATTCAAGTTTGTTCAAATGAAGGGCCACGCCCTTTTCCAAGGGGAGATAATCATGAATTTGTTAAAAATTAATGGCATTTTTAATAAATCTTCTTCTCCAGAACCGCTGGGCCAGGAAAGATGAAACTCATGTGGAATCATCTTTAGGTAGTGTAGATTCAAGTTTGTTCAAATCATGACCCCCGGGGCAAGGATGGCCGACCCAAGTTTTACATAGGAATATATAGGAAATATCTTTAAAAATCCTTCTCAATTACCACTGGGCCAGGAAAGATGAAACTCATGTGGAATCATCCTCAGGTAGTGTAGATTCAAGTTTTTTCAAATCATGATCCCCGGCCCTGGGGATAGGGTGGGGCCAAAATGGCCGACCCAAGTTTTACATAGGGATATATAGGGAAACCTTTTAAAATCTTCTTT
This sequence comes from Saccostrea cuccullata, assembly GCF_032062105.1. Classification (NCBI taxonomy): domain Eukaryota; kingdom Metazoa; phylum Mollusca; class Bivalvia; order Ostreida; family Ostreidae; genus Saccostrea; species Saccostrea cuccullata. The sequence continues at coordinate 12,511 of NW_026920369.1, read as the reverse complement.
TTAAGTACTTCAAAGCTATGATTAGTGATACCCGGGGAATTATATGGAATCATCCTCAGGTAGTGTAGATTCTAGTTTGTTCAAATGATGAACGCCTGGAAGGGGGGGGGTGTAAATTCAAGCCCGATGTGCTCAGGTGAGCGCTGTGGCCCCTGGGCCTCTTGTTAAATTTTGCGGGGATTTGTTTTCAAATTGATTTGAAGGCATATTTTGGACACTTTAAGGCCTATGATCATCAAACTTTGTCAGCTGATGCATCCTGGGTCCTTGAATGACATCAACTTAAAATTAGGTCACCGTGACCTACTTTTTAGGTCACCTGAGTAAACTCAGGTGACCTATTGCTATCACTTTTCGTCCGTCGTCGTTCGTCGTTCGTCGTGCGTCGTGCGTTAACATTTGAACATTTTCAGCTTCTTCTCTGAAACCACTGAACCAATTTCAACCAAATTTGGCATATAGCATCTATGGGTGAAGGGGAACAAAAATTGTGAATTTCATGGGCCCTGCCCCCCTGGGGCCTGGGGGGTGGGGCAAAAACCACTAAAATTAGTGCAATCTTTAAAAATCTTCTTCTTTACTCCTGGACATCAAGCAGTCAAACTGTTTGCATGATTGTAATCAGCATTGAGTCCTCTACCAAAATTGTGAAATTCATGGCCCCGGGGTCAGGGGTTCTGGTGTTAGGGTGGGGCTCTATAGATTATATAGTGAAAATACATAAATTCTATGAAAATCTTCTTCTCTGCTCCTGGGTATTAAATAAACTAACTAAGTGCATAGTTATGATGAGCAAGAGTGCCTCTACCAAAATTGTGAATTTTATGGCCCCAGGGTCAGGGGTTCTGGTGTTAGGGCGGGGCTCTATAGATTATATAGTGAAATTTCATGAATTCTTTGAAAATCTTCTTCTCTGCTCCTGGGTATTAAATAAACTAACTAAGTGCATAGTTATGATGAGCAAGAGTGCCTCTACCAAAATTGTGAATTTTATGGCCCCAGGGTCAGGGGTGCTGGTGTAAGGGGGGGGGGAGCTCTATAGATTACATAGTGAAAATACTTGAATTCTTTGAAAATCTTCTTCTCTGCTCCTGGGTAATAAATAAACTAAATAAGTGCATAGTTATGATGAGCAAGAGTGTCTCTACCAAAATTGTGAATTCTATGGCCCCAGGGTGAGGGGTTATGGTGTAAGGGGGGGGGGGCTCTATAGATTATATAGTGAAATTACATGAATTCTTTGAAAATATTCTTCTCTGCTCCTGGGTATTGAATTAACTAACTAAGTGCTTTGTTATGATGAGCAAGAGTGGTTCTACCAAAATTGTGAATTCGATGGCCCCAGGGTCAGGGGTTCTGGTGTAGGGGGGGGGGGGGCTCTTTAGATTATATAGTGAAAATACATGAATTCTTTGAAAATCTTCTTCTCTGCTTCTGGGTATTAAATAAACAAAATAAGTGCATAGTTATGATGAGCAAGAGTGCCTCTTCCAAAATTGTGAATTTTATGGCCCCAGGGTCAGGGATTCTAGTGATAGGGTGGGGCTTTATTGATTATACAATAAAAATACACTAAATCTTTGAAAGTTTTCTTCTCTGCTCCTTGGTATTAAGCAGATGAACTACCTATGTAGTTATGATGAGTAAGGGTCCTAATCTTCCAGAATTGTGAATTTCAAGGCCCCAGGGTCAGGGGTACCATAAAGGAGGGGGGGGGGGGGGGCTGTACTTATATATTGAAACTGGATGAATTGTTTGAAATCTGCTCCTTGGTATTTATCAAATATTTTTGAAAAGCAAGGGTGCCTTTTCAAAAATTGTGCAATGTGTGGATCTAGGCCTAAGGGTCAGGGGTTCATGTGTGATTGGGGCATTACTGATCATGCTGAATATTGCTGATTACTTGAAATGCATTTTTTGTTCCCCTACCCTGCCTATGGGTATTAAGTAAACAAACTAAGCAACTGCTAAGTGTATTGTTATGATGATCAATGGTGCCTATTTCAAAATTGTGAATGCCATAGCATCTGGATTAAAACATGAATCAAATTCAATCACTGGAAAGTTGTTGCATAATGCTCAGGTGACCTATAAGGCCCATGGGCCTCTTGTTGAACTTTATGACTTATCTTTTTAAAAACATTAAATCCCATTATTTCAGACACTGGGAGGTTTAGAATCATTAAATCTTGTACTTTGATGCATCTTGGGACCTTAAAAACATATTTATGAAAAAGTAGGTCACTGTGACCTACTTTTTGAATTTTGCCGACATTTGTTTTCAAATTGTTTAAAACGCATATTTTGATTACCTTCAGACCTACGATCATCAAGCTTGGTCAGTAGATGCATCTTGGGTCTTTAAAAAATGTCGACCAAAAAGTAGGTCAAGATGACCTACTTTTGAATATCTCAGGTACTTATTGGCTTAGAATCATCAAATTTTGTCAGTTTAGGCATTTTGGGTTTTTGGATAACGTCAACCAAAAAGTAGGTCACCGTGACCTACTTTTGACATTTGATGGCTATATTTAATTATCTCTGGTACTAATTGGCTTAGAATCGTCAAACTTTGTCAGTTGATGCATCTTGGGTTTTCAGAGAATGTTGTCCAAAAAGTAGGTCATGGTGACCTACTTTTGAATATCTCAGGTACTGATTTAATTAGAATCATCAGTCTTTGTCAATTAATGTATCTTAAGTCCTCAGAAAATTTCAATCAAAAGGTAGGTCACTGTGACCTACTTATGGTATTTTATAATTATATTATAATGTCTTCAGTCTTAACTGGCTAGATATTATCAAACTTTGTAAGTTGATGCATTTTGGGTCTTATGATACTAATAGAGTTGGAGGCTTCTAATAGAAGTGATAGATTGTACAATTTATCAGAAGAGCGATTCAAGGCCCTTGGGCCTCTTGTTATTCCTCTACCCTGCCTATGGGCATACATGTTAACCTACTGTGATGAAAAATAGGGAGATTCAGACGTCAAAAGCGGTAGCATTGCGCACGCCTCGTTTTACGCTAGGATTTATAACGATAATATATATATTTCATGTAATATATAATGCATGTATGGCCTTAAATAAAAACTACAATAATTAATTGCAAAGAAGTAGACAAAAACACCTTCAAATATTTTTCAAGCTCATCATTTTGCTTTGATTGGCTGTGTATTCTGATATAGCCTAGAAGCAATAATTCTGAATGTTCATTCAGTTGTAAAACACAACAAATGATGACATGGTTTAATCTAGATATAAATCTAGTTTCTATCTTTCGTTAATTAAATCAGATTTCCCGCGATCGGATGATCGAAAACGAAAGTAGAGATGTGCCTCATGGCTTAGTCAATAGAGTAATTCTATTGACTTTATTGATAAAATTGTGAGCTCCTGTGCTTTTGTAGACGATGTCAAACGTTTTCATCCAATTCTAAAATGTTTTATCTCTTTTTTTATGGCATAGTGTTGACGAAATTTATCGTAACCAATGTAATCATTGGTAATCTTGTGCTGTTGTCATTGTCAAATACATGCTTTGAAATTTATGTATATAACGGTACAAAAAAAGCGTTTGTATGCTTCCGCGTCAAATAACGCGATATCTAACGAGATTTTATGAGGAGTGGCTTCAAAATCAAAAATGGATACCCAAGCGAACCAAAAATACTTTTGACAAAACTTTTGTAGAAAAGCGGTAGATTTACGAATAAAATCGGTAGGCGGGAGATGGAATGAAAAAGCGGTAGACTCCCGCCTAAATCGGTAGAGTTAACATGTATGCTTTGGGTATTAAGTAACCAAACTAATTGCTAAGTGTATAGTTATGATGAGCAATGGTGCCTTTTTCAAAATTGTGAATGCCATGGTGTCTAGTTTAAAACATGAACCAAACTCAATCATTTGAAAGTTGTTGCATGATGCTCAGGTGACCTATAAGGCCCATGAGCCTCTTGTTTTCTTTACACTTCTCAGTCATCTTTATAGTCCAATATGAGATATGAGATAGGGAATCCAGGAGAAATGTGAAATACAACTCACCTGTGAATGAATGCATTTTGATTTTTTCCAGATGAAGAAGGACTTTGTGACTTGGTTTAGGATGTTCCTTGTGTTTATGATTGCGGGGGGTATCACCATTCAGGCCACGCTGTACCCGAACTTCCCGGCATCGGAGGAGGGCATTGTCAGTGCTCTCAGCAGGGCCTTCTTCGGAATGTTCCTCACGAAAATTGATGACCTTGACAGTATGTTTGATTGCATATAATCTAGATATTTTAAAATTTGAGGTAAGCTTAAATTACTTTGTTAACACGTTCATGCCCTGCCATAAATATGGCTCATGGGTTAAAGAATGTTCCGACTTTGAACCAATTTTCTAGGTCAAAAGTCAAGGATATAGCAGATTTCATTGATAAATCCTTCTTATGATTTTAAAAATTACAGGTAATGAACGGTGCGAGAACTTCTATGCCAACCAAACAAGAGAAGTATGCTACAGTAAGTTTTGTCTACTGTTGTCTGAAATGTAGGAATCCAATTAAGTGTACACATAATTCTGGGAATGGAAGTATTTTTGACTTCAGAAATTTTATATATTCTGATAAACACTTTACAATTCATTATCGACCACTTATTTCTTGATATTTTATGTTTCAGATGCTGCTGCTTCATTTTGGAAAAGAAATACAAGTATGTTGGATAAATGTTTATTTTACTCTAAAGCAAGTACTTGAGGTCTATGATTTTTATAGTTTTTTGTCTGAATTGTAGGTCAGATTAGGTTTCATCCGGAGTTTGCTGAGTGTCCGTATCGTAGCTTTGGTGGTTACGCGATGGTGATCCAGTATCTCGTCATTACGAAACTCATCCTTCTAACTCTCCTCTACGCTATGTTCAGGTATGAACTCGCACCCAAATTTAAGTTGTTGTGTAATTATTGATAATGACCTCTCCAAGGTCAGCTCTGTGCTTGATTTTCAAGCATCAGCTTCACTAACAAGAAAAAACTTCTGTACCTTTCTGGAAGGCAGCATGTGTATGTTTGTATGTTTAATACTACAATATACATGTATATATATAGAATTATTTGCAAGATTTGAAAAGGAAACATCACCAAATTTATTTCAAATGCATACTACCTACTCGTAGTTTTGCATGAATAGTAAGAATATATACCAGTAGTAAAATTTTTACTGTAGTGACACATAATTGCTGGAATATACATGTATGAAAGTGTATTACCTTTAGGGTTTCTTTCATCTGATATTGCATGCTTTATTGACAGAGTAAACAGATACTTTTAAACATGATTACATGTAAATATTTTGAATTTCAAAGAGTCACCTTTATGGTTTTATAATGGTTATTGTATTTTAGTGTAACCAATGCCAAGGTTCAGCAGGAATCAGAGGAAATCTGGAAGTACCAGGTGTACAGCATCATTGTGGACTTTGAGACTCGTCTGAGATTGCCTGCTCCATTTAATTTCATCAGCTACATCATCATGATGTTTGAGTTCATCTTTGATAAACTTAAACTGTGCCTAAAGAAATGCTGCCATTCTTCATGCTGTAGGAAGAAAAAGGACCAAGTGGTAAATTCTATTATTTACTTTTATTCTCTTTGGATATCAGCAATTTGACATAAAGACCTTGAACTTAGAGTTTGACCTTTTGTGAAACTGTAATCCTGGTCATAACTTCTGAATCGTTGATGCTAAGCCTTTTATATTTCATGTACATTCCTCATGATATGACCTCTCCTTGGGTATTAACATTCACCTTGGAGTTGGACTTCCATTTGGGGACATCAGTGTTTCACAAATACAGATATATAGAACATTTTTAAAGTAATCATCTATTCCATAAGTCTGATAAGGGTATTGCATGTAGACCCTTTATGACAATTTTATTTGCTCTTGTTGGATTCTAAATGAGAGTGAGGACTAATTGTAAAAAATATCTAAATACATGTAGTTCAGGAAATTGGTATTTATTTGTTTTTAAGAAAATGACTCATTAGATTCTTATCATTCAAGTAAAGAAGTCAACATAACGTTTTGACTCCAATTCTAGGAGTGTGTTGACAATGTGTCTGTTGTTAAAGTCAAGGACTCGACAGACTACAGCTACTGGAAGATCTGTCTAAAGAAACTGAACGAAGAACAGGAACAAGAGGAAAGAGAGGCTGCACGACATACAATGCAAAGTCAGAGGTTAGGGAAGTAATCCGTGTTAGATTTATAGTGATAAGATAAGGATTAATGCTTCAGATTTCAAGGCATATACTTAAGTTGCTCTGATATTTTTAGTTCACCTCAAAGAAATGAGCTTCTGTTATCAATTAATTTCTGTTAAAATATTTCCTATAGGCCATAGGCAAAATAACTGTATTTTATGAACTGAAGAGTTTCAGCTCTACCATGGAGTATACTTTTTGCTATCCATCCCTGAGAAAATTTTCATGCAGTTTGATTTTCTGTTATATGATTGGTCCGCAAGTTATTCAACATTGTCCGCAAGTTATTTAACATTGAAGAGTTCCACAAAGATATACCTAGGGGTATAAAATTTACTAACCAACTCTTACAAGTACTTTTATTACACATTGATATATTAAAAACACCTTTCAGCTACTTGTGAGTGGGATAGCTCTTTCATCAAATCCTTAACAGGAACTATAGGTCACAAGTTTGATAAAAGAGCTATCCAATGCAAGTTCATAGTTAACCATGCTTTCATTGGTGATGTATCTAGGGATGTTTACAACCAATTGCAAAACAGTTAAACTGGATTGCTGGATGAATGACTATCTTTTAGAGAAGATCCATTTCCAAGTACATCAAAAATATTAAAAAGCCTTAAGGTGGCCAGACTGGCATGGTTGCTGCAATCTAGGGATGCCTTCAGCTGCTTGATCTCTCCTATATTTCTGGATATATTAGTGACAAGATTGTAATTTTTTTAAAGCAAGTCCATTTTTAAGTAAATAAAAATCAGATTTACAGGAGTGATGATCATAAGAATACAGAACCAGACCTGCTTAAGTTACTGACAATTTTTCAGATGAATGATCAGGTTAAAATATTTAGAGCAGGTCCATTACAAAGTTACTCTGTGAACATTGTTGTGATGCACATTACCAGAACATTTTCATAGAGGTCAAGGTTGTAATTTTTGATTGATTAAATTTTGTATAATGTAATTATGTTGTTTAAATTGTAGAATAGAACATCTGGTAACACAATCCAAACTACAGAGGGAGTATAATGACAGAATGACAGAGCAGATGTCAAATCTGGAGAGACAGTTGATTGCCTGTAGTTTAGCTTTGGAGCAGATTGCCCACAAAATAGATACAATTGGTCAGTATTATTATTAAACATATAAAGTTTTTGTAGTATGTCAACACTAAAGAAAATTCCCATTAAAATTACTGGGAACCAAATTCATGCAGGAAATATCTTTTTTCAAAGGCTTTACTGATATGTTTAATTTGATGCCATATTTCCAGAGTTAACTTGAAGGTGACCCATCTTGTTTTCAGGTACTGATGGACAACAAATTTAATCAAGATTTGTCACAGATTATTCTATCTCTTGTTTGTATGTTTCTGCAGATCCCCAGGCCCGGCCAGAATTAGAGACTGCCACCTCCCTACACATCGCTAGTCGTCAGTCTCCGTATCCCTACACCAAGATACAGAGGTTTCCTGTCTTTGACAAGTATGTCAGTTGGGAAGTAGGTATCATCTTCCACAAACTTAGATTCTTTTGTTAGAGGCATCTGAAGGTGATATATTGTTACATGTTAAATATTTTATACAGGAACCTTATCCTACCTATGATCCTGTCCTTTACACCAAACCTGTGGATGAATACAAAGAATCTATACAGAGTCTGGTGGATCCTGATTTTATTGAGTAAGTATAGATGATGATTAAACTAGACGAATATTAGGCTTCTCTGAGATGAAGGATTCATTCATTAAGAAGCTTAAAACAGCCTAGATTAATAATGATAATTATGCTTTATCCTTTCTTCTATTAATATTTTATATTGATGAGATTGAAGAGATTTTTAATGGTAAAAATGGCATTTTTTTCTTGATATTTCTATAGGATCAGACAGCGTGTGGAAAGCAGCAGCCAGAGTCAGGAGGAGAGAACCAGTATACTTTCAGCGTATGGGTACCAGAAACCCTTATGGAATCTGTCAGCTACATATGTTATTAATGAGACTAACATAGAAATCAACAGAGTATCTTGGATCACAAAGGATGGTGTACCAATAAGATATGAGCTTGACTCATCCAACATGCCTATGTAAGACTCTTCAATTACCGGTTTAAGTTCAAAAGTCTTGTAAAATAAAGACTGCAACAGATAATTGTGTATAGGCCCTAGGGTGAGATGAAATTAGTCATGTTTTGAAAAATACATTACAGCTGTGAAAATCTTCATCTTTACACCAAAGCCATCGTCGGAAACCCACGGGTGATCTCGTCTTTACTTATCGCCCGTGGGCAAACTCGCTGAAAAATCGTCGTATGTAATTGAATATGCATGGGTCATTTGATTGGCCGCATCACAGAGTCGCGATGCGAAACAACGAATCAAAGTTCACGTTACGTATGCATGTTCGGCAATGCCAAAAACATGAAAAACTCATTCCGTAGTTAACACAGCTGATAAATCCACTCACCGGTGCATTTTGCAGTTAGAAAGAGGTACTCCTTCATAATATCTGACGGATATTAATGTCAGTGACCTGTACGAATTGACTTTCATTGTTTTAAATCAAACTTCGCACGTTTTAACGAGCGACAAAATATTTACCATAAATAGCAAAGTAATAAACGTATTTTTCAAAATTAAAGAGTTCCAACTTTCTGATTGGTTGACTAAAAACAACAAATTAGCATATTTTACGGCGATATTTCAGCTAGTTTGCCCATGGGTGATAAGTAAAGACGAGATCACCTGTGGGTTTCCGACGATGCACCAAAGCATGCATTCGGGAAGCTTTGATCGATCACAATGAGTTCTTGACCTTTTACCAGAATTCTAATATTCAGCATTCAGGCCCAGTTTTGGGCATTTGCCTTAAGGGGGCCGACTGTGGTTTCCATTGCGCAATATTTCAAGCATTATAGGAAAATGAAACGTATTTACTAATTTAAAGCAACTTTTTTTTTGCTTAATTATTAAAATTAAACAAAATAAAAAATTTATAGATATAAAAATGTAATTATAATTTGATATAACTGATTTTTAATCGATTTTGCAATTGATATAGGTACATGTAGGTTGACGTCGTTACAGTGTTCTTGATGTTATGATAAACTGAAGCTCTAAAAGAAAAGGGTTATAAAAATGTTGTTAGATAAAAAGTTATAAACATATGCTCTTGAAATTTAAAACATAGAAATTTGAGAATATCTTTATTATTTTTATTATGTTTTCATATGAATCCTATGTGCCCGTCATATTTTGTAGTACTCTATTAAAACAGGAAAATTAGTTAATTTTTTGCATTTTGAGAAGTCCCCTCTGGTAACAAGACGGTAGAATTTTGTGTTTCTTACATATATTGTATAATATAGTATTACTCATCAAGTATTATAGTTTGAACAAAAAGTCTATTGTGGTATTTGTAAAATTTGCCTTAAAGTGCTAAAAATTGGCATTTTCCTATATAATCCTATAGTAAATGTACCTGTATTTTGAGACGGTCCCTCAAAAATACCTGGACGGTATATTTCCCCCAAACTTTGCATGTACACTGAAGTTTATGTAAGTTATATATGGTATAAAAATAGAGTTTCGCTATTGTAGTTTTCACACAATAAAACCCCAGTCAGCCCCATGAAAGTTTTAATTTTTTTTTTTGGTTTTTAGCTCACCTGAGCCGAAGGCTCAAGTGAGCTTTTCTGATCACATTTTGTCCGGCGTCCGTCTGTCTGTCCGTCCGTCTGTCTAGCTGTCTGTCCGTCTGTCTGTCTGTAAACTTTTCACATTTTCGACTTCTTCTCAAGAACCGCTGGGCCAATTTCAACCAAACTTGCCACAAAGCATCCTTGGGTGAAGGGGATTCAAGTTTGTTCAAATGAAGGGCCACGCCCTCATTCAAGGGGAGATAATTGGGAATTAATGAAAATTTGGTGGCATATTTTAAAAATCTTCTTCTCAAGAACCACTGTGCCTGGAAAGATGAAACTTGTGGGGAAACATGCTCAGGTAGTGTAGATTTAATTTTGTTCAAATCATGACCCCCGGGGATAGGGCGGGGCCAAAATGGCCGATCAAAGTTTTACATAGAAATATATAGGAAAATTCTTTAAAAATCTTCTTCTCAAGAATGACAAAGCCATAATTCATCATATTTATATGGAAACATCCTCAGATGGTGTAGATTCAAGTTTGTTCAAATCATGACCCCCGGGGGTAAGGCGGGGCCGAAATGGCCGACCAAAGTTTTACCTAGAAATATATAGGAAAATTCTTGAAAAATCTTCTTCTCAAGAATAGCAAAGCCAAAATTCATCATATTTATATGGAAACATGTTCAGGTAGTTTAGATTCAAGTTTGTTCAAATCATGACCCCCGAGGGTAGGGCAGGGCCAAAATGGCTGACCAAAGTTTTACCTAGAAATATATAGGAAAATTCTTTAAAAATCTTCTTCTCAAGAATGGCAAAGCCATAATTCATCATATTCAAATGGAAGCATGCTCAAGTAGTGTAGATTCAAGTTTGTTCAAATCATGACCCCCGGGGGTAAGGCGGGGCCAAAATGGCCGACCAAAGTTTTACCTAGAAATATATATAGGAAAATTCTTGAAAAATCTTCTTCTCAAAAATAGCAAAGCCAAAATTCATCATATTTTAATGGAAGCATGCTCAGATAGTGTAGATTCAAGTTTGTTCAAATCATGACCCCCGGGGGTAGGGCGGGGCCAAAATGGCCGACCAAAGTTTTACATAGAAATATATTGGAAAATTCTTTAAAAATCTTCTTCTCAAGAATGACAAAGCCATAATTCATCATATTTATATGGAAACATCCTCAGATGGTGTAGATTCAAGTTTGTTCAAATCATGACCCCCGGGGGTAAGGCGGGGCCGAAATGGCCGACCAAAGTTTTACCTAGAAATATATAGGAAAATTCTTGAAAAATCTTCTTCTCAAGAATAGCAAAGCCAAAATTCATCATATTTATATGGAAACATGTTCAGGTAGTTTAGATTCAAGTTTGTTCAAATCATGACCCCCGAGGGTAGGGCAGGGCCAAAATGGCTGACCAAAGTTTTACCTAGAAATATATAGGAAAATTCTTTAAAAATCTTCTTCTCAAGAATGACAAAGCCATAATTCATCATATTTATATGGAAACATCCTCAGATGGTGTAGATTCAAGTTTGTTCAAATCATGACCCCTGGGGGTAAGGCGGGGCCGAAATGGCCGACCAAAGTTTTACCTAGAAATATATATAGGAAAATTCTTGAAAAATCTTCTTCTCAAAAATAGCAAAGCCAAAATTCATCATATTTTAATGGAAGCATGCTCAGATAGTGTAGATTCAAGTTTGTTCAAATCATGACCCCCGGGGGTAGGGTGGGGCCAAAATGGCCGACCAAAGTTTTACCTAGAAATATATAGGAAAATTCTTTAAAAATCTTCTTCTCAAGAAGAGTAAAGCCATAATTCATCATATTTATATGGAAGCATCCTCAGGTAGTGTAGATTCAAATTTGTGCAAATCATGACCCCCGGGGGTAGGGCGGGGCCAAAATGGTCGACCAAAGTTTTACCTAGAAATATATGGGAAAATTCTGGAAAAATCCTCTTCTCAAGAATAGCAAATCCATGATTGGTCATAGAACTACTTTTGGATTTAAACTTTACAATAATAAACCAATTTCTGCCTTTTCCTAGCCACAGTGCTCAGGTGAGCGATGTGGCCCATGGGCCTCTTGTTAGTTTTATTACCTTTTCAGTTTCTGCCTTCTAAGATGGTATATTTTTAAAATATTCACAGAAATCCTATGGGTCGTACTGGTATGAGAGGAAGAGGGAAGTTGAGGAGATGGGGGCCGAATCATTGTGTGATGTTGGTCGTGTCCAGATGGAAGAGATTTCTGTCTACGAGTCAGAACCAGCAGAACTTCATCACGGTGGACGGCAAAAAAGTCCTAGAGGTCGCTGTATTTCAGAAGAAGGAATCAGGGGAGTTCACTCTGCCAAGTGTAAGTTTGATGAAATTTTAATACTGTATATTATTCATAGGGTAATATAAACGAAACTTGCAAGTGTGGGACATCTTTGGATACTTACTGTGTTTTGTAAATGTATTTTGATTTGCCCTGCTGGGAATATAAGTCCTGTTTTGATAATTCTAGTTCAGTTTTTAGCTCACCTGAGCCGAAGGCTCAAGTGAGCTTTTCTGATCACATTTTGTCCGGCGTCCGTCTGTCCGTCTGTCTGTCCGTCTCTCTGTCCGTCT
>NW_026920368.1:0-16889 GCF_032062105.1 Saccostrea cuccullata | reverse complement strand
CTTTTCTTTTATAAAATAAAAATCACCTATGGAATATTCCGCCCACCTGATACATAAACTGGGCGGGGTGACCGGTTTGCAGGGAATACTTACTCCTCCTAGGCACGTGATTTCGGGGATCCGTGTTTACCCCTGGTATGTCTTGTTTACAGATTTGAAAAGTTTATAGATTTTATGAGTTCAATCACTGTCCATTAACGTCAGATTTTTTCATTTGATATTAATAAAATGTTTTTGAAATCTGCATTTAATTAGTTCAGTGTTGGTTTTTTTAGGTGTATTGGAAAGAACGGATTTAACAGTATTTCTTGCTTATACAGTCATTTAGGGTATTCCGAATCATCTTTTACATTTTTTCTGCAAACGATTTCATTAACAGGCTTACAACCGGTTGTTTGGTATTAATGGAAAGGTGGATTTATAAGTAAACAAATCTACTTTACAAAGCGAGCTCATCTTCGATACAGCGACCTTGAGGGCAGCTATATTTAGACCACCTTTTTAGTGTATTGCGAGTCACTTCCGGGTATTTCGAATCACTTAGTATACAGATCAAAAACGGTCAGATAACAACATTTTAATAAATAAATTTGTTAGTAACATAATCCAACGACCTTTTAATATAAGAATTATTTTCCGTGTGCATGTTGGTGTTTATTTTTAAAGTTGAGAACTTCTCTCTAAAATCACTCTATAGAAACACATGGGTGGATCGTACAGGGGAGGCATTTGATTCGTGGCACCACCCCCACCCCACCTCCCAAATATGCATATCTCTAAACATAAAAAAAAATATTTAATACTAATCACTGATAGGTTTTATTAAAATGTAAAACAATAACAATAAACAATATACTTCTTCGAGTAAGTTCTAACAATAAAAAAAGACTTATCTGAGTATTTTAACAATAAAATTCACTTCTCTGAGTGTTGTAAAACATAAAAATAAAAAATATTAAAAAATATAAATTTGAAAAGAAAAAAATATCTTATATACTCTCTCTCTCTCTCTGAGGTGAATGTATTGTACAAGTTATGTACATGTAGGTATCATTCATACAGTACACATATTCAATAAAAAACAAGCACAAAAATGGATAAAATAAAAAAAATATGGAAAACAAACCAGACTTCCTTCAAAATCAGTACATTTTGCAGATTATGTACAAGAAGTTTTATAAATGCAAATATTTAGCAAACCAAACTCTTGTAAAACAGGTTTAATCTTACATATAAAACAACTGAAACTGTGTTTTGAATAAATGCGAGAAAATTCACAATTTAACCCAAGAAGACATACCGAAAATCAATTATGAACACCATTTCCAAAAGATTTTTTTAGGATGTGGGCACCTCAATAAGTTCAATAACTTCCTTTTCTGGCATGTCTTCAAGATGCTCCTGGATGATTGTTAAAGCAATATGAAAATTAGTTGGACATACTCGGTATGTACATGGAATCACTACACCTCCTCCTTTCTCGAGCATAGGAGGCCAAGGTGGGAAACTTGGTGTAGGAAATCCAGTAACTATTGCAGAAATTTCGCCCCCAGCATCCATTACATATCTAAATGCACTGGCCAAACCTCTAGGGACATGTCCACAGGGTAGACCCTCTATATCTTTCAGTTTTAGGCCCCTCTTTTCATCTGTAACTGTTTCTTTGAGATCAGCAGGAACATTATCTGGAATCCATACCAAACAAGCATCAGGATCATGAATATTCGTATATTCCCTATCAAATCAACTCTAAGCGGTACTTGATTGGACTGTAATGGCTTTATTTTAAAGTCATGATATCCTTTAATCACGCAATGTCTTAACAAAATTTCCCTCTTTGGCTGCTCTGATAATTGTCCTTGACTCTAAAAATAAAAAAAAATTAAAGTGTCACTTTCAAACATGCAAGAAAGTTAACTCACGGACAGGGAATATACATATAGAGAGAGAGAGAGAGAAAAAGAGAGAGAGCAAGAGCAAGGGAGAGAGACAGAATATAATAATGATAGTTAAGTTATAGTTATTATAATTTAGTATACAAAGCTCCTTACAAAACAAGTATATTTTGTCATCATAATCATTGAAACTTTAATTACCATGTTTAATTCATGACATTTGTGCAAATTTGACATATGAATATGACAGATTCCTGAGATATTGCATCTCTATTCCATTGATGGTCATCTGGAATGCATGCAATGTGTTCCCAACGCTGACATTTCTCACACTGTATCCAGAGTCCTGGTACAGACTCATCAGCATGGCATACAAAACATACGTCAGATGCCAAGGAAGATGTTGAAGCAGATGACAGGATTGGGTTTGCAGTAGAGGAAGATTTCAGCACCCTCTTATTTGACTTTGAAGAACCCTTTGATGGTTTATTCACTTTCCTTTTGGATGGCAGGGTGTGAATGTTTTTAGCTTTCTCTTTGGATTTGAGAAATTTCTCCTTAGCTTTCCTCTCTCTCAATGCAAATTTTTTGGTTTTTTCCAATGACTTTAAGCCCATCTTCCTGATAGAGTCTGTTGATGTCAAATTGTCTGGTAATTCATCTGCAAGTCTTTTTCTGTTTGTTTTCTTCAATTTTACAGTTGGTATTTTAACTGCGTCTTTGATATGTGGGGAGATTTCATCCGGAATTGATGCATGTACAGGCAAACCAGTATTTTCTACCGAATCGTCACTACCCAGTGCACAAACTGCTTGGGCAAGGATATCCAAGCCTGAATTTACTTCAGCATTCAGAATGGCTGGTTCTGTGCTAGATGTAGATGGAATGGATGATGATGTGGATTGTACTTCATAAGGAATCGGAGGAATTCCAATGGAAGATGATGAAGTTTCAACTAGTAATTTTTCTTCATATGTAAGGGCAGGCTTAAGTCTACAGTCTGAAATCTTAGATCTGTCTATTGGAAACACTCCAGAAGAAGCAAAACTTTTTTGCACTGTCAATGGTTTGTAGAAATCTAGAAATGCCACTTGCAAGTGTCTGGCAAAGGTTTGTTTGCGTACCATATCTTCAGGATGTTGTTTGGTATGGGCTCTTAGGTGTTTGTACCAGCTCTTTTCAAGGGCCCATAAACTCCCACATCTAATGGCTGCATCAAGTGAGTTGCATTTCTCACTAATCTGTAGATCTCTATCCCAAGATCTTTGGCCATAGAAAAGGATTCCATGTCAACATGACTCCCTACGCTATCAATCAGTAAAACAATTGGTCTCTCTTTCACGGCATGATTATGAAGATGCTTTATAAATTTTCTGAAAGTTTCTGCATCCATCCAACCCTTCTCTGTAAATTCTGCATGAGCTTGTCTGTGTGAACCAGCCAGTAAGTCATAGGAAGCTGGTTTAGGCTTAGAAAACACAAAAAATGGAGGAATTATTGTACCCTCAGCATTTGCACAGTACATCACAGTAACTCTCTCTTTGCTCCTCCCCCCTGATACATGTGGAACTGGAGCTGCATTTACCTTTTCGGCTGGACCTATCACCTGACCAGATTTGGATCCCATTGTAAATCCAGTTTCATCTGCATTATATACTCTCTCAGGTTTGTCCAGGAGATGATTGTCAGACATAAATATTTTATATTTATCAAACCACTCATCAATCTCTTTCACAGTCACCTTGGCTCTAGAGATTTCCAGAGGTGTTTCAGTTCTTTTTTGAATTATGTGACTGTTTCGCCTTAAAAATCCATAATACCAATCCCAACTAGGCCTGTCGTCTTTAAATGGATTTTCCCTTTTGTCCTTTTTCATGATATTTTCAACGAAGTCCAGAAACTCTGTTGGACGTAACCCCATTCCTCTCTGCGCCATTTCAGACAAATAATTTGCAAATGCTTCCTCCTCGGCTTTCTTAAACACAGGCTTTGGACCTCTTTTACTGTCAACATCTACTTTTCCTGATGTTCTTCTTTGGAGAAAAGAAAAAGAGAGATTGTTTTCTAATGCTGCTCTTCTAATTGACAACTTATTTTGATTCACCTGATATAAAGCTTTCCTAACAGTCTTGTGTGGCGATTTATATTTCCTGGAAACTTTGGCTGCGAGTCTTTGTGCCGGACTTTTAGATGGGGTCCAGATTTCTTTGCGTTTCTTAGTTCTTCCCATTTCTATATCAAAACAATCATCAAATATATTTACATACTGTTTAATTTGCAACAACAGTGAATGGGGTTGGCTAAGGGTGGTTATACTCATTAAATTTTTTTAACAAGCCCTCCCCCCCCCATTTCCACATCAAAACGTTTTTTTAAAAAATAGTTCAAGACAAACCATCATCTCGCCCCTAGATCAAATTCTGCATAAAGTGCACCCATGTCATACAGTGCATGTGTGTATAGTGTACGTATATACAGTAGGTGTCTTTGATATATGTAAATGAAATACTGTTTTTAAATAAAAGGTCCATATAAACCCAGATTAGTCTATAATAGATATTATTCACTTTATTCCCTTGGCATATGAAACTACAAACTAGGGTGCATCAGCCTGTGTTTGTGTGTGATGAGAAATTTTGAGTGCACGTATACTTGCGTGATTCGAAATACCTTAAACTGTACGGGGTTGCAAATGTGATTATAACTTTTGTAACTTTGAAGTGTTTTCAAAAATATTTAATGCTCTTAAAAGCTTATAAAATTGCCGTTCTTTTAGTACTAAATATGACATATATCAACCAAAAACATCGCTACTACAGCGCTGGCAAATGTCAAACTGCGTTTTCTGCAAGGGTATTTCTTCGATAAGGATGTAGCGAGTTCATTAATTAAGTTGTTGATTAATTAATTAATGCATGGTATTTATGATTTTATTTCTTGGAATTAATTATATGTACCTTGTTGATGCTGACTGCGTTGTTGTCACACGTGTGAAGATGTGGTATAAAGTACAGCGATAAGGTAAAGTCCCGAGGGTTGCGAAACCCGCAGTGATTCGGAATACCCCAAATGACTGTAGTGCAATTATCAGAAAAAGGGAAGATAATTTATTAAAATTTTTTTTTTCATAATAATATTCCTGCATGATTAATATTGATACTGGGAACTTTTAACTTTAATTTTAAAAATAATGACCTCAGTACCCCGACTTTTTCAGTGATAAATTTTTTTTCTCAACATTAGTATTCATTTTAATTTTTGCCCCTCTATTTGGGTAACAGTAACTTTTTACTTGGGGCAGGTAAGTTGAAAGCTGCCACTAGCCCGTGGGAAAGTACTTGATTTTTTTTCAATTGCACACCCCTGTGTACTATAGTTAAAGACATTGGGTACAAAATATAATAGAAAAAAAGGAAACTTAAAAATTTTTGCCACTAATATTATTTATAATCGCTCGCCTCACAATTTTGAAACCTGAAATAAAAAATAATATTTGTAAAATATTTTCGCTCGCCTCACTTTTTATTTTTGAAAATCTGAAGAACTATGTTACAAATTGGTGTGGCCTAGGCATTTTATATTTGACATGTGAATTGTCTGCAACAAGGTGCTTTCAAGGATGCTATAATTTTAAACCTTTGACCTTGACCTTCATGTTTGACTTAATTTTCAAAAATTTAGCCTAGGCATTTTATATTTGACATGTGAATTGTCTGCAACAAGGTGCTTTCAAGGATGCTATAATTTTAAACCTTTGACCTTGACCTTCATGTTTGACTTAATTTTCAAAAATTTAAACTTTGATGATTACTTTTAAGGTACTTGGACACAGATTTGAAGTTATTATTTTCTCTATAATATTATGACTCATATATTTTAATAGCATTTCACACAAAAATTAATTAGAATCTCATTTCAGTTAAGTCGTAATATTATAGAGAAAATATTGACTTCAAATCTGTGTCCAAGTACCTTTAAAATTTAGAATGACATTGATAGGGCATACGTATTTGACCCTACATGCCATTATCCATCCATCAAGACACTGAAAGCTGGGGACTGCAACTCTGAGAACTTGCTTGTTTACTTCATATACTGAATCAATAGTATTGAGGAGAGCTATTCAATTTGATCAATTTTAATAACTCCACTGTTCAAAGACCAGAAGAGCTTAATATATATGTTCTTGTAAGGTGTCTGTTGTCCTTTTGTCTGTAAACAAATTTTCAAATGCTACTCTACTCACGAATGAACTACACTAAGATACATTATTCTGTTTATCAGTTTTTAATTTCAAAAGGGGGTAGAGTAGGGTCACAATATAGCTATGAGTTCAAGTTTTACTTTGAATTATATTAAAAAATCTTTAAAAATCTTCTCCTCCGAAGAACCACTGGGCCAGAAAAGCTGAAATTTGTGCGGAAGCATGCTGTGGGAGAGTGAATTCTAAATTGTTCAAATCATGACCCCTGGGAGTAGGGTGTGGCCACAATAAGGGAATCCAAGTTATACATCTCAATGTATAAGAAAAAAATTAAGCTATCTATATAAGTTTAATCTTCTTAAGAACCACTTGGCCAGAAGAGCTACACCTTATGTGGAATCATGCCCTGATAGTGTATATTCAAGTTATTCAAATCATGACCTGCTGGGATAGGGCGTGACCACAATAGGGAATCCAAGTTTTATATAGAAATAGATAGAAAAAATCTCTAAAAATCATCTTCTCAAGAATCACTGGGCAATAAAAACAATGTCCTACATAAGAAAATGAGATCAATAATTTTAAATAATTTTGATAAGCCTGAAACTTTAATTTTTTAATGCGAGGATTTTGAGCCCATCAAAATTACTTGAATGTGAAAAGAACAACTTGTGCAGCTTTTTTCTCTCTGTGTATGACATCAGTAAAGCCACGTACTGTTCATTGCTGTGCAGCGTACTTACATGTATACAAGGGTAGTCTAATAAAATTGTGGACAAAAGACTTTCTCGAAAAATAATGGGTGCACTTAAAGCTCAAATTATCAGCAAATATATAATTGTTTATTTATCATATTTAAGTGCATCTTAATTTTTAGCTCTACTGGTCAGAGACCAGAAGAGCTTATGCGATAGTAATGCGTCCGTCGTCCGTCCGTCTGTCTGTCTGTCTGTAAACAATTTTTCAAAATGCTACTCCTCCTACAGCTTTGGTTTGATTTCAATATAACTTGGCACACAAGTAGACTACACTAAGATACATAATTCTGTGCATCGGTTTTTGATTTCGATTAACGGTGTTGCCATGGTTACTAAAAAAGAAATTTCTGTTAATTTTTTTCAAAATGCTACTCCTCCTACAGTTTTGGTTTGATTTCAGTATAACTTGGCACACAAGTAGACTACACTAAGATACATAATTCTGTGCATCAGTTTTTAATTTTGATGAACGGTGTTGCCATAGTTACTATAAATAGAAATTTCTGTGAATTTTTTTGAAAATGCTACTCCTCCTACAGTTTTGGTTTGATTTCAGTATAACTTGGCACACAAGTAGACTACACTAAGATACATAATTCTGTGCATCGGTTTTTAATTTTGATGAACGGTGTTGCCATAGTTACTATAAATAGAAATTTCTGTGAATTTTTTTGAAAATGCTACTCCTCCTACAGTTTTGGTCCGATTTCAATGTAACTTGGCACACGAGTAGACTACACTAAGATACATAATTCCCTGCATCGGTTTTTGATTTCGATGAATGATGTTGCTGTTGTTACTAAAAATAGAAATTTCGGTGAAATGCTTTCAAAATGCTACTCCTACAGTTTTGGTCTGATTTCAATATAACTTGGCACACAAGTAGACTACACTAAGATACATAATTCTGTGCATCGGTTTTTGATTTTGATGAACGATGTTGCCCTTGTTACTTGAAATAGAAATTTCTGTGAAATGCTTTCAAATTGTTACTCCTCGTACAGTTTGGTCCGATTTCAGTATGACTTGGCACACAAATAGACTATACTAAGATACATAATTCTGTGCATTGGTTTTTATTTTGATGAACGGCAAGGATAATTTCTCTATTTATTGCTGTATAAACCAGTAGAGCTACAGTCTCGAAAGAGACTTCTGGTTTTTGGATAAAATATATACAAAAATAAAGATTTTATAATTCTTGAATGTGTACAGGGTACAGTCCTATGGTGCACGATTAAGAACGCAGGGTTTCACTACAGAATACACAAGTAAATGTTTCAAAGTAAAAGTGTTAGATGGATTAGATTACTGTAAAAGTACTTTATTCCATGGGGTCATAATTCCGTGGAAACAAATTTTCTATACAATCCACGAGTATGAAATTACTGATTTGAATTGTTATGTCCTTAATGAATCTATAGTATGCTATGACAAATTTCCGTGGAAAATTGTGTCCGCGTACAAAGCAGAAATTAATCCCTAGCGGAAAAAAGTATGTCTACAATAATGGCATGGTGAAAATTATCCTATTTTTGTTCCACTATCTATTGGATTGTCTTTTGAGGCATTTGCTTTATTTTTTTAAGTTTCCTGAGCATTTAAAAGGTGGAAGGGATAAACACAACACACAAAAAATGGAAACGTTTGATGATGTTATGGCACACTAGAGTCTTAGCAATTCAATTTAATTTAGATGTAGTAATGACGCCTTAGGAGACTTTAAAGGAACACAGAAGAAAAAATATAAATTGGCGTTTTCTTCGTGATTTTTTTTATCATTAGTCCCTGGGGTAGAATAAAACATACAGACAAACATATGGTGTGAACAAGTGACTCTGTCACTGCAGACGGTCTGTGTAAGATTGCCTATTTACCGGTAGTTGAAATTCTTGAAGGATAATATTAAGAATACTGTCTTGAGCACTGTAGGGAGTCATACAAGACATAACAGAAAATCTCATAATTTGTTTTCCTGCATATATCTTTATGTATTAACATTTAAAATTCTGTTTGTAATGGTCTTGCAGAAATAATCTATATATACTACTGAAGTTGTTGCAGAAAGTGTATATTTCAAATCAAGAAAAATATAGCTTTGTTATGTATATATAATTCAGCTTTTATTATTTTAGAATGGAACTTCGACGATCACAGAGAGTTAGACGTCCCCCCCACTGGTTCTCCGACTATGTGGTGGAGTTTCCTGTAAGTAATGAAATGGAAAAAATTAATTTTAGAAAATCTCTATTATTGGGGGGGAGCATGAATGTCAAGGTGGGATAATTATGATCATGCATGCATGTTGACCCTTTAGGTGCAAGTCTAATGCTAGAATAAGGGGATGAAGGACCTTTAGCTGAAAAAATACCTGTCATTTAATTTTTTTCATATTTTGTATATATCTTATTTAGTATGTCCTACATACTATAAAGCAGACATATCAATAGGATTCTAGACTTATTTCTGAGATATTGAGTGACAAATACCATACCTCACAGTGTCTGAGCGGAGTTTTTATTCTCCGTGTTTCTGGGTCCATTACTCGGTCGATAATTGAAATTTTTCACCATAGATAAAAAATATACCAGCGGAAATGTGTCTTTTAAAATATTTTAGAGTATGAATAGGGTTAAAAATTCGAAAAAGCAAGATTCTTTTGTAACACCACATCAATTAATCAAACTGTTGTTTTAAATATGTCCTCAACACTTTTGTCTGTCAGTCCATCCATCTGCTCATTAATACTTTTACTGTGCTATGATATTTTTTGTTAAACAATTTTCAATGAAATTTTGAACAATAGTACATGAATACCATAAGAACAAAACACCAAAAGAGCTGAGGGTATTTCACTATGCATATCTGTCCATATGTTTGTTTAAATTGTTATCTATGAACATGATGCTTTTGTTGTGAAGAGATAACTTCGATAATTAATATATAGTTTTCAAAGTTTCTTTTTCAAACTATACACACAACTTTACTACAGAGAAAGGTCTTGAGCTCACATGAGCTGACAGAAAGCTCAAGTGAGCTTTTCTCATCACCTGTTGTCCATCTGTCTGTCTGTCCTTCTTTCTGTTGGTAAACTTTTCATATTTCAACTTCTTCTCAAGAACCACTGGACCAATTTTAACCAAAGTTGATAAAAAACATCCTTGCATGAAGGGAAGTTTATATTACTAAAGTGAAAGGCTAATCCTTCATACAAGAGATGATCAGGAAAAGACAGAAATAGGATGGCGCTATCATTGGCCATTTAAAAATCTTCTTTTCAAGAACCACTGGCTCAGACAAGCTAAGACCTAAGAGAATGTAGATGCATTCTTGAGTAGTGAGGATTTGAATTTGTACAAATCATTACCCCAGGGGATAGGGTGGGGCCACAGTAGAGGGTTTAAGTTTCAAATTGAAATACTTAGGAAAAATCCTTAAAAATATTCTTCTCAAGAACTAGTGGGCCAGAAAAGCTGAAATTTATATGGAAGCAGTCTGGGGTATCACCAAAGTTAATCTCTTGACCTTGGAGTTTGACAAACTTTTACAAAAATATACAAAATTTAAACCTTGGCCATTACTTTTGAACATTGGTGTCAGGACTTTCATACTTCACATATGTATTTACTATGACATGACCTTTCAATTGGTGTAAAGACTTGACCTTTTGACTTGACCTGAGAGTTTGACCTTCTTTGTAAAAAACCTGATCCTTGGCCATAACTTTTGAACAGTTAGTTTTAGGGCTTTCCCATTTCACAGGTATATTCCTTGTGAAAAGACCTTTCTGTTAATACCAACAATTTTGACCTCTTGACCTTGAAGTGAGACTTGCATTTTAGAAACTTCATCCTCAGTCAAAAGTTGCCATATGGGGGCATCAGTGTTTCACAAAGAAGATTTATTGTACATCCTCAATATTGTTTATCTTTTTCATTGTTATTAAGTAAACTTAGAAATATTCCAAAACAAGTTGAATTTTGACAGAAATATGTAGACAAAATGTCACCTTGCTCTGTGATTTGGTTGCACTATGACCTCTGACCCCCAATTAAATTCATACAGAATTGAGCATATTTTATCTTCAAAGGTTCATCTAAGAAAGATATTTGCAAATGTTAATATTACATATTGCCATTGTGCACCTCCTATTTCAACTTTTGATCTGACACGTATTATGGGTTTCCCATAGCAAAACATGAAAATTTCCATTATGTATTGTTTCAACAAATGAAAAAAAAACCAAAACCCTTGTTGATTGATGATATATTCATATGGGAGGTATGGGGTATCATTTATGAGCTCATTGCTCACAGTACCTCTAGTTTTATATCCCTGTTAATACATCCTATTTCCATTAAGGAAGAGTTAAAGTTCTTGGTGCGCTCTTTTGTAAAAAAAAAGTCGCAAAATGTACCAATCGGCAATCCTCGGCTGACTCCGCTTCGCTCCATTCAAACCTCGGATGTGATTAGTGGAGGAATACGCAACAGATCCTTACATTTCTCCGCCGGAAACTGCCTTGTCACTCATTTCATATTTCGCTCTGCATAGCGTTCTTCGAAAATGTTTCTTAATTTGTGCAATTCTTTATCGTAAACAGGTTTTGATTACAACCTCATGTTAATAGGCTTTGAAAGCAAGAAAAAACTGTTGAGTGTGCCACAAAATAACTTCGATTTCAAATGTATGACATTTGAATGAAATTCAAATATGATCACATGACTGAATAAGCAAGATGGTAGATCACCGTTGACGTCCGAGGTTATGTGCGAGGTACGAGTCATCCGAGGAACTCCGAGTGAAAATGTACAAATCTTGCTGGATTTCTGGGTCAAACCTAACAAACATGTAAACAATCTGTTGGATGTTGGTGAACAAACCCTAACAAAATCAAATGAATCATTATATTGTTGTGGTCTTTATTAGCTGCAGATCTGTAGCTATCCGAAAAAATATATATTGATAGACTGGATAGCTACAGTGCCACCCATTGAAAAAACTATATTTATTGCGCACAAAAAAGTACGCTCGGTTCTTGATTATTTCTTCCAAATTCTTACCTCAATTGCAAAAGAGGGAAGATTTAAAAAGGTTTCTCTCTCCTCTATCAAGTACATTCGTAGTTGACATCTGTACGAAGCATATTGGACCGAATTATCTTTGAAACCAAAATGGCAGTATATATAATCAAAATGTTCGATGATTACAATATCAGGGGCAGGAGGACTATTAAAAACAATTATGACAAATGTTTTGTTGTGGAAAGAGTCAAAGAATATGTTAGGAACACACGGTTAGTAATATTTTGAGATTACAGTTTTAGGAACATGGAGAAATAAATCGAAAACCGAGCGCACTTTTTTGTGCGCAATAAATATACAGTTTTTTCAATGGGTGGCACTGTAGCTATCCGGTCTATCAATATATATTTTTTCGGATAGCTACAGATCTGCAGCTAGGACTTTATATGCATCAAAAGTAGAAACTACAATATCAATTTTTATCTATTGTTTATCGTATGTATCTTTATCAGCTAAATACAGTGCACATGCCTCAGAAATTTGTATTTTTATTAGGTCATCTGAGTGACCTATTGTTATCTGTTTTCGTCCGTCATAATCCCTCGTCAATCGTCCGTCGTGTGTTGACATTTGAACATTTTCAGCTTCTTCTCTGCATCTGCTCAACCAATTTCAACCAATTTTGCCACAAAGCATCTATGGGTAAAGGAGAACAAAATTTTTAATTACATGGTCCCTGCCCCACTGGGCCTGAGGGGTGGGGCCAAAACCACTAAAATTAATGCAATCTTTAAAAATCTTTTTCTTTACTCCTGGACATCAAGCAGACAAACAAACTACAGTATTGGCATGATTGTAATCAGCATTGAGTCCTCTACCAAAATTATGAAATTCATGGCCCTGGGATCAGGGGTTCTAGTGCTAGGGCTGGGCTAAATAGATTATATAGTGAAAATGCATTATTTCTTTAAAAATCTTCTTCTCTGCTCCTGGGCATTAAATAAACTAACCAAGTACATAGTTATGTTGAATAAGGCTGCCTAGATCTTCCAAAATTGTGAAATTCATGGCCCCAAGGTCAGGGTTTCTATTATATAGTATTAGGGTGGGGCTCTGTTGAGTATGTAGTGAAAATGCATTACCGGTAATTCTTTGAAAATCTTCTTGTCTGCTCCTTGGTATTAAATAAAGTAACCAAATACATAGTTATGTTGAATAAGACGGCCTTTTCCAAAATTGTGAATTTCATGGCCCCAGGGTCAGGGTTTTTCTACTTTTAGAGCTGGGCTCTGTTGAGTATGTAGTGAAAATGCATTAATTCTTTGAAAATCTTCTTGTCTGCTCAGTTGGTATTAAATAAAGTAACCAAATACATAGTTATGTTGAATAAGACGGCCTTTTCCAAAATTGTGAATTTCATGGCCCCAGGGTCAGAGGTTCTAGTGCTAGGGCGGGCCTCTATTGATTATATAGTGAAATTGCATGAATTCTTTAAAATTTTCTCCTCTAATCCTGGGTATTGAACCAATGAACTGTGTACATAGTTATACCCAACGCCACAAGTTGCATGAAGTGTAATGTTTTTGACCCATCCGTCAGTCAGTCAGTCCGTCAGTCAATCCATCAGTCCTGTTTTTTTTGTCAGTGCAACTCCTCATAAACCTCTTCACAGAATTTCGGCAAACTTTGCAGGTATTTAGGACACATTTAATATTTAGGACACAATGTGTAGATGTGCATATTATCAGGAAATTCCGATTCCTTTATTTTTTCTGGGAATTTCCACACTTTTCAACTTAGATTTTTGCCCATATCTTGAATATAGAATTTAAGTTTGTCAGCGCAACTCCTCATAAACCGCCACACAAAATTTGGTCAAACTAATTTGCAGACATTTAGGACACAATGTGTAGATGTGCATATTACCAGAAAATTTTGATTCCTTCATATTTCCGGGAATTTAGGAACTTTTAAACTTAGATTTTTGGCCATATCTTGAATATAGAGATGAACAGTTTGTCAGCATAACTCCTCTTAAATCGCTGCACAGAATTTGGTCAAACTTTGCAGATATTTAGGACACAATGTGTAGATGTGTATGTTACCCGGAAATACTGATTCCTTTATTTTTTCCGAAAATTTTAGCAATTCGAGTTATGGGGGAGAGTGGGGTATGTGAGCTTGCTCACTTTTTCTTTCATCAAGATGAGGAAGGATGTTTCTTTCCAATTTGTGAATTTTAGGGCCCCTGGGTCAGGAGTTCTGATATTAGGGCGGGGCTCTATTGATTATATAGTGAAATTGCATGAATTCTTTGAAAATATATTCCTTTGCTCCTGAGTATTATGCCAATGATCTCAGTACATATTTATGAGGAAGAAAGGTTCCTCTTCCAAAATGATTAATTTCAGGGCCCCTGAGTCAAGGTTACGGGGGGGGGGGGATAAAATTTCCAAAATTTTGAAATATGTGGCCCCAGGGTCAGTGTTCCTGTGGGACATGGTGCACTACTGGTGGTTATAAAATGGAAATGCATTTTCTCTTTGTTACTCTGATCTACCTCTGGGTATTAAGTAACCAAAGTAAGCATGCTAAGTGTATAATTATGATAAGCAATGGTGCCTCTTTCAAAATTGTGAATTTCATTGCTTTTTGTTAAAATATGAACCAAATTCAATTGCTGGAAAGTTGTTACAAGATACTCAGGTGACCTATGAGGCCCATGAGCCTCTTGTTAATGAATGGTGAATTTAAGGTTCCTGCTCTTTTATATACTAGTATGTCTATTAGTTAATCTATTCTTTAATCAAAATGACAAATACATTTAACTTTTAAAATTGGATTGAGATTTGCATGTTTTGTATTATTCGCAATGTCATGCTGTCCCAGTCAGATGACTAAAAACGCCTCTAATTCTGAAGAGTTCAATAATGGAAATAAAACATATATTTAAGAAATAAGGTATCATTTTTAGCTCTACTGGTCAGAGACAAGAAGAGCTTATGCGATAGTAATGCGTCCGGCGTCCGTCTGTCCGTCTGTCTGTCTAGCTGTCTGTCTGTCTGTAAACAATTTTTCAAAATGCTACTCCTCCTACAGTTTTGGTCTAATTTCAATATAACTTGGCACACAAGTAGACTACACTAAGATACAGAATTCTGTGTATCGGTTTTTGATTTCAATGAAAGGTGTTGCCGTGGTTATTAAAAATAGAAATTTCTGTGAAATTCTTTCAAAATGCTACTCCTCCTACAGTTTTGGTCTGATTTCAGTATAACTTGGCACACAAGTAGACTACGCTAAGATACATAAATCTGTGTATCGGTTTTGATTTCGATGAACGGTGTTGCCGTGGTTACTAAAAATAGAAATTTCTGTGATATTCTTTCAAATGCTACTCCTCCTACAGTTTTGGTCTGATTTCAGTATAATCTGGCACACAAGTAGACTACACTAAGATACATAAATCAGTGTATTGGTTTTTGATTTTGATGAACGGTGTTGCCGTGGTTACCAAAAATAGAAAATTCTGTGAAATTCTTTCAAAATGCTACTCCTTCTACAGTTTTCAATTGGTCTGATTTCAGTATAACTTGGCACACAAGTAGACTACACTAAGATACATAAAGAGACTTTATCAACGATCATTATTCTATTTATTTCTGTTGTAAAGTTTCAAATCCCAGCTGCTTAAGTACTTTTCTCTTCCTTTGCTATAAGTTCAAACCAGTCGAGCTTCAGTCTCGACAGAGACTTCTGGTTTAACAAATACGGGTTGGTCAAGAGATTAAAATCCAGAAAGCCCAAATTCCATAAAGCCCTTTGGGCTTTTTGATGAATTTAATCTCGTACCTACCCGTATTTATAGCCGATAGATGTTTTAAAATGATACCTTATTACTTACATTTGTGACTTATTCATACTTTATATTTGCCTGATTGTGACTTTTAATGTGTGAATTGCATTATTTTTCAAACCCAACGGCATATATTTAATCCACTAAACGCGTGTCGACCCTTTACAGAGACCCGTCACAGAGAAATTAAGTCGAACGTTTATCCATACGCAAATCTATGACCTCTTGACCCCGTACCTGTATTTATACAGTTATAGATACGCATTGCTTTTAGCAGTGTTATATAAAGGAAAACATTTGCAAATGTAAATATTATAAGTATATATAAACCATTTTCATTTCTGTTTTTAAATGGTCTTTTTTCTCTTTTAGGTGCGGAGAACCAGGGTCCGGCTGACTGTGAAGGTTGAAGTTGATCTTCAGGAGCCTGAGAAGCTGGCAGTGCTGCCTCTTCCTGAGGCTTTACAGGAGCTTCCTGTGGAGAAGCTTAGGCAGGCTGAAGAGGTGACTGAGTCATCTCCTCAACCTGTGATGGCTGATCCACAGGTAGAGCTTGTACAGCTTGAGGAAGAGTGTCTGCCATCCCCTGAGCCTGTCATAGCCCTTCCTTGGCCAGAATTTGACCAGACTGTGGAGATGGCGCTGCCATCGCCTCGGCCTGCTCAGGTTCTAGTTGAGGAGGAGGCTGGACAGACTGAGGAGGTGGAACTGCCGTCTCCCCAGGTTGTTGTGGGTCGTCCTCAGCTTTCACCGATGATGGAGATCCCTCCAGCTCAGCCACCACCAGCGAGGAGTCCACCGAGGCGAGGCTTAGTGGTAGAAGCGGTAGAATTTTTCTTTAGAGCGGCAGATGGTCCTCTGCTTACTGGGATTTTTTTCCCTTTCTTAGCTGGTTGGTAAGAGTTACGTTTTCCCCCTTTTTCTTTCGTGAGTTTTTTTTTTCATTTATAAATAGGGTTTAATTTTCTTCCCCTGTTCTGTAATGTTAATTTCTCAATAAGGTTAAAATTAGAATAAAGTTAAATAATTGAGATTTCTGAAATAAAGTTAATTAAACATTCTTGTTATTTGATAAATAGGGTGAATATTCTTCCAATTTTAAATTATGTATCTGAGATTAAAGTAAAGTTTAAATACTAGTAAAATTAAATT
>NW_026920367.1:10000-17110 GCF_032062105.1 Saccostrea cuccullata | reverse complement strand
GGGTTTGTAATATACGTACAATCCTGATTTGAATCGCTGCCAAGTATTACCTGTGTAGTCAGCATAAAAAACGTAGGTCTATCGTATTTTTGCACACGGTCCTTACAGTAAAGGTATATAAAGCGGAGCTGGGAGTACCCTGCACTCATTGTACCCCATCATGACTTTTGTGTGGAGAATTATATATTGGATTGATGTAGAAAAGACAATATGCTATCACTGTAATGAGAAGACGAAAGAGATAATGAAATATGTCGGCTACAACGATGCGGAAGAAGTTGTTGATTGGTACTGGGGATGTGGTAAATGTAGAGAACCTATGCCACACTCGGTGGTAGAAGACCCCCCTTCTTTGGAAGATTGTGGTTGTAGCTGGTGCATTAAATATTTCATCTGGAAGAAGGGAATTGAGAACATACCTACTCCCCGATGGGTGAA
This sequence comes from Saccostrea cuccullata, assembly GCF_032062105.1. Classification (NCBI taxonomy): domain Eukaryota; kingdom Metazoa; phylum Mollusca; class Bivalvia; order Ostreida; family Ostreidae; genus Saccostrea; species Saccostrea cuccullata. The sequence continues at coordinate 16,672 of NW_026920367.1, read as the reverse complement.
AATGACCAGGAACAGACCAATGAAAGAATGCATGACTTGCTGCCAGGAAAAGACTAGAGGAAAATGGAAATGCGGACAATGTAGGCAATATCCGTGTTGTGAAAAGTGTGTGAAGAAACTCTTTGAGAGTTCCTACCAGAAATGTCCCCTATGCAGATACACGGGACATTAAAATCATTTTGTATTTTTACTTGAATAAAATCTTGTTTTTAAAATTCTTGTTGTTTTGTTGTTTTTTAAAAAAATAACTTAAAAAAATAAAAAATAGATGAAAGGTTTTATCAAGAGGTATATAACAAAAAAACTCTCTCATTCTGAAAAGGACACTGAGCAAGTCAGACGTGTTTTATTTCCCAAACATGCAGTATCGTTGGTATCGTGAGAGTCCTGTCAGTCAGTTTATGTAGATGCAAGGAGGGTGGATGAAAACTAAAATAGGAGCCATCATGGATTTCTTTGAAAATCATCCAGGCTATTACGTGGACAATGTGTGGTTGGAAAAAAGAGTGAAAATCCCCTATCCTCTAACAGGATCTAGAGTGAGGGTGAAAATCAACCATCATTATCAGCAATACAAATGGGTCACTTGTACTCATCTGAATCGTCTGACACCCATCAACACCATTCAGAATGAAAGTTCATGGTACTCGGACATTGGAGATTGTCTGAAATATTATTTCAGGATGGAGAAAAAAAGGACTGACGTTTCCACCTCATTATTGTCCTACAGAGTACGTGTATTGTCGCATTCCCTTTTCCCAGATTAAAGAACCGATGGAAAAGAAAGGACTTTTGTTGACTCGAGTGATTGAGGACCGATCAGAAGACGACGACGAAGAAGAAGAAATAGAAGTGTAAATCATTGAATAAAAAATGTTTATTTTTTTAAAAAAAAGTGTTGTTATAAATACAAGAGTCCTAAGGTCTGGGGTCTCAGTCCGAGACTGAACATGGCCGAGAGCAGTGGGTTTTATATGACTTTACCCAGTGATGGGTCTATGTCCTCTTTTTCTAGCAATACGACCGCTCAATTTAAAACGTTATTGCCACAAACAGTGGATTTAACCGACGGAGAATGGGAGGTGGCTTTAACAGAAATGATGCATCCCAATTCATTGAAAAACATTACAGAAAAGGAGGCTTATTTTGACATCCTGGTCCCTCAGTCTTTTGCTCCCCATATCAAAGACTCCGATGTTTATGGCAGATTTAAAATGAAAAAACCTAAATGTCCTGTACTGCTCGATTGGGCCCATACTAAATGCGATCAAAACTTTTATAGAGATAGCATGATGGAAATTAGGCGAATTCACTTCAGACCCGGGCCTTACGTTCACCCCAAGGCTTTAACAGAGGAAATAGGTGAAGGCCTTGAGAGATCATTGAGAAAAATATGGAAAACCCTTGGTCATCCAGATGAAGAAAATTCTATGAAATTAGTATATTACGAGACCTATGATCGAGTGATGTATAAATTTAATGGAAAAATACTTAGAAAAACTCCCTTGTGCATTCGTTTCCCCACATCCTTAGCTTATAAGCTAGGTATGGACAGTAAAAAGGTCATTCTTCAGAACGATACAGAAAACATGACCAAATGGATCAACTTTAGTTACTTGGGAAACAATACACAACTTTTTTAGTTATTTCCCTTAGTAAAATTTCATCCCGATAGGGGTCGCAGAAAGCAGCCGCCATTGCATCCGTGACGTTGCATTATTGTCATAAACAAACTCCGTAGCAACAACACACGGATGAAACTACGTACTGTTCAACCGTAAATATTAGGGCACAAACAACATTTAATATATGAAAATCTTGTAAATTCTTTCGTTTACCTTAAATATGAATCAATATCAATGTAAAAATTGCAAGAATCAAATTATTTCGTCGCCAAAAGATGTCAAACCACAAGAATGGAAGGACGATATGCGGGAGTGGCCCCAAGTCGAGTATGGCGATATTTACAATTATTTAATATTGAGTAAGGCGTGTGATGGCCAAGGGATGAAAAACTACAAATCTTTGGACAGTTTCAATTATTTTAAAAGTGGTTTCGTGGGGAAAATTCTACATTTTGTTATTAACAATACAACAGTTGTTTTAAAATCTGAAGTACGCCCCTCACAAAAAGTCAATTCAGAGTTTCATAATGCATGGATTATATGTGACATGGTTGGCACGATTTTTAGTGCTGGTTGTTCATGTATGGCAGGGAACAGTAAAACGTGTAGTCATGTTGGCGCTGTGTTATGGAAAATTGAATATGCTGTGAGGTCAGGGCTAACAGGCAAATCCTGTACCGATGAACAAATGCAATGGAACAAGGGCTCGACGAGAAACCTGGAACCTGGTATTCTTGAGGAGATGGATTTTAAAAAACCTAAATACAACAGTAGTGAAGTTAACAATAATGATGAAAAACCACAAAACACAAAATCAGTATTCCCCATGTTTGTATCCCATCAATCCTTTAAATATTTTATACAAAATAGTGAACTTCAGGAATTGTTCTCAGTAGAAAATTCTCTTTTATATACATCTGTGCAAGCTAAAGTTGATACTCTTCAATTCAAACCTTCATCTGAGCCTCATACTGAACACTCTGCAGAACTAACGTGTAAAAAGTGTTGCCAGTTTTATAATAAGTACATCAAACTTACTGATTCTCAAATCAAGTCCTTATCTTATAAAACTGTTTCACAAAGTCAATCAGAACTGTGGCATAACAGTAGAAAAATTAGAATAACAGGCAGCACTGCTCTCAAGGTTCCAATCCGTGACACTACAAATAGTGATAACTTCATTAGAGAGCATTTATATCTTCCTTTAAAGGCAATAAATTCACAAAACATGGACAGATTGGTGAAAATCTAGCAAAACAACAACTGCGTTCCAGTGGAATACAAATAGAAGATGCAGGGACTATAGTTTCAGATGAAGAGCCCTGGCTCAGTGTTTCCCCCGACGGAATAATAACTGATGACGATGGCACACAATGTCTTTTAGAAGTAAAATGCCCAATACTAAAAAATGACCAGACCCTTGATAGTTTATTTACAGCTGGTAAATATGATGTTGTAAAATCATTGCAAAATGATTCTTTGTCCCTAAAGCAGAGCAGTTCACGAGGATATTATCTTCAGATACAATTGACTTTGCATGTTACACATAAAGAATTGTGCAAACTTGTTATATGGACAGCTAATGAATACAAGATTGTTAATGTTCAATATAACCAACAGTTCTGTCAATCATCAATTTCAAGATTACGTTTATTTTACTTCAACAAACTTTTTCCCAGAGTAGTTGATGACTTTGAATCTGGAAGATTGAAGATTAGTAGAAAATATGAAAAATTTTTAAACTGATGCAAATAAAACTTGTTTCTGAAATAAAAGTCAAATATCTTTTCATTCTGGGGTAATCATTTATTACTTAATATTATATGTAAACAATTTTTTTAAAGTTAGGTGCCACATAGAAAATCAATGTCTGAAAAAAAATAGTAAATTCAAATAGTTAGTAGATGGTTGGAGATCAAGAAGCTTAAACAGTATTTATTGACCAACATGCAAAGACTTAATAAGTGACTTGAATGTACATAACTTTACATTAATGGAGTTCCAAATGTATTTTTTTTAAATGAACAAAAGAAATTTTTTACTTTTCATTGTAAAAAAAATGGACTGTGATCAAAATTGAATTAACATATTCAAATCTTGGCAAACTATTGATTGAAAACTAATTGAATTTAGATTTCTTGTCAGACATAAAACTTTTTGGACTTACTCTCATGTAAACCTCCATAATGATATGCCAAGCACAGTATCTTTTTTAACACAAATATTTTAATAACATGAAAACATTATGTTATTATAAAATAATACCCTGTTGTAACCTGCTGATGCAAAGATAACCAAATTGACAGGTATAAACTGATTACAGTAGTGTACAGGGGTGGGACAATACACAATTTACTCATCATCATCTTTGATAAGGTCAGATCTTAAGTTAACCAATGCAGCACAAACAATCAAGTATTTACTAAGTTTCTTCACCGAGGTAACTGGAACAATCTGACTCAATATGCGGAACACCTTTAATCGTCTAATAGCCCGTTCCACGTGAATCCGTACCGTGGCAATTCTTCTGGTCTCTGTAACATCCTCTTCTGAAAGTTGGTTTTTACCTTTTGTAAAAGCTGGAATGTTAAGTTTCACTTTTAGAGGAAAGAGTAGGTCATCAATGGTAAAACCCCGATCAGCCATGATTTCATCCCCAGGAAGAAGGTAATTTAAAATCCCAGATTCTTCCACTATTGCTTTATCACTAGACCTTCCTCCAAAGCCCTTAGATATAAACATAATCTGACCATGTGGTGCAATACCAACCAAATACTTCCCTGTGTTGTTGGACTTGTAGTGACTATATGTTTCTCCTCTGGTCTTCAATTTTTTTGCTCGTTGAACAAAAGTTTCTGCACAATCAATGATGACTGTAGTTTTGGGAAAGTTCTCACGAAAAGACTTTGGCATGGTTGCCCTAATTGTTTCACGTGGAAGCCAAACTATTAAGTTTTTTAGTTTTGAAGCCATAAAAGAGAGTCTTTGATTAAAAATGTTGCACGCATGAGACTCCGATATACCAAATCTGTTGGCAATATCTGCAAACAGTAAATTAAGCCTTAATTTAATAAGAACTAGTAAGACTTGATCTGACACAGGCATAGTAAATGTCAGTGGATTGTTCAAACTTTCCATAACACGCAAAAGAGTTCTAAAAGTCTTCAAAGGCAGTCCTGTGTAGAGCAAGGCTAAGGAGTTAGTTGTTATGTCAGCAGCACTGAGACGTACGTGTAGAGTGCTGCAGTTTACACCTTTTTCCTCCATCTTGATGACTGTTGTTTGTGTACCTGAACTCCTAGATCCTGCAAGGAATGGTCTTGCGTATTCATGTTCACACAATGTGGGATCTGTCCACTGTGTGCCCGCAGTTCTGCTCTCTGTGATGCTCGTCTGCATGGAAGAAGATGTCATGTTTGGTTCAGTCTCAAAGGTGAAGGTTTCGACTTCGTCTGCAGCAGTAGCAGCCAATTTTTGTTGTTTTATAACTTCTGTCCTGCAAAAAATATTAACAGTATAATACAAGAATTGACAAACATAAAGGCAAAATCATAAATTTTAAGTTTTATTAATAGATAAACAAGTTGTAACGATACAGGAATATATTAATTGTATTGATCCTGTGTTTCAACAGTAGGCATATCATATCATCTATTCAGAAAAAGATAGCGAAAATGGTTTTTTCCCTTTACAATGAAAGTTTTTAAAATCAAAACAAAATGGCGCTCAAAAATGAGCATGGTGGAATTTCTAGTAAGTGATCAAGTTATCAATGTGTTATTTTCCAAAACAATAAATTGCTATTATTCACATAAAGTTAAACATTCATAATGTCATTATACAGAACAAAAGAAACAATTTTCTGCTTTCAATTGTATAATTAATTGTACTGTGATACTCAGTTACATTGTGTCGCAGTAAACTTTCATACTAACTTATTTACATTTGGAAGTGGGGAGGGGGACTAATCTGTTGCTGTCAGGTATCTCTCAAAATAATATCTAATTTTCTGAAATAGTCGCCCGCGTGGCGCAGTGGTTAGAGCGTCTGCTCTAGAGTCCCGAAGTAAGGAGTCAATCCTTACGTCACGGGTTCGAATCCCACTGTGGGACGTGGAGACTGGTCCTTCGGATGAGACTGTATTTACCGAGGTCCCGTGTCGCAGTAGGCGCTGGCACGAAAAAGATCCCTCACTGCTCAAAGGCCCTGAGTGCCGCGCATAGGACAAAAATTTGTAACCCTCCACCGGCAAGTGGTGGCGTCTCCATATGAGTGAAAAATTCTCTCATGGGACGTTTAACAACATACAATTAATCAATCAATTTTCTGAAATTATTTTAAATGGCAGCACTACAAAAAATATATTTATCTCTGCTCTTTCATTATTTGGATTCAAACATACCCATCTGTCTTTTGTTCTGTGACAGACTTCCTTTTCAAAAGTCGACGACCAACTTTTATGGGAGCTTCATAACCTGTAAAAAAATTCTATAAATTATTGATACTTATAAAATAAATATTCATCCCCTCCTCCCAGCAAAAAACTTTTAAATAAATGGTTTATACTTTTATTATTTTTGGTGCACATTGAATAGACAAAATCTAGCAGCATTCAACTTGTAGATCACAGCAGATAAATAAAGGGGCGTGGTTGTATCGAACGACCCTCTTACCATTACATCATGATCGTACATAGAGTATGTGCATATCAAAACCATAGAAAATATAATGCATGTAAACTAAATACTATAGATTATGATTTGTGTTTACATTTACAAATTATTTCAAAACATATCACTAGTAAGGCATAATTATGGTGGCATATTATTTCTGCCCCCTACATGCAAGATAAATTATATTAGCAATAACATGCAACATATGTATGTCAACATGCAAATTAATTATATTGACATGCAATTTACCAATCTTATAAGAAATATAATTTATATATGGATAATTTTACTTACTAACGCCTGTATCTGACATTTTAGATGCAATATACAACATAATTATGTAGACATGCGACTTTTTTGGTATGTCAACATGC
>NW_026920367.1:0-5000 GCF_032062105.1 Saccostrea cuccullata | reverse complement strand
GGCTGGGATTTCACTAAAGATCAAGAGGCGCAATCGGATAAATTCTATCTCATAGAAACAGGAAATCTTAGACTAGAAGTGCAGTTTACCAACAATACGGTTAACACCATAAATTGTGTGGTGTATGCAGAATTCGATAACCTATTAGAAATTAACAAACAGAGAGAAGTGAGCATAGATTACTAAAAATGGACACGGGACAAATAAGAGAAGTCTTATCCAGAGAATTCAAGAGGTGGGGATGTATCCTGTAGATTTATTACCGGATCAATTAAGACCTGGAGAAAAAGCTGTCGTGGTAAATACGGATCCTCAAGATCGACCTGGAGAACATTGGGTGTGTCTGTATGTGAGCAATCCCGTGGTGGAATATTTCGATTCTTATGGATTTCCTCCCTTACAAAAAGAAATTCAAGACTTTATCCAGCGTCATGCTCACCAATGGACTTATAATCCGTATCGCTATCAAGACTGGAATACCGATGTGTGTGGACAATATTGCGTGTATTATTTACATCAAAGAGACAAGAAAAGAAAGAAAACCGACGAGTGGTTATTCCCCTTTGACCAGAGTACGGCTTTACAAAGGGACAGATATGTGGCGAATTGGTTTAAAAACACTTATCATAAATTACCTACGGGTCATGGACAAAAGTGTCAATGTTTTTATCAAAATGTATTGTAATGCATTGTTGTTGTTTGTTGTTGTTTGTTGTTGTTGTTAATAAAGAATAAAAAATCAAAATCTGTGTTCTTGTCTGTCTTTGTTATTGTTATTGTTTTCGGTAAAATCCAGTTCAAACTGGTTAGGCTGGCTAGGCTGGCTAGACTGTGAATGAAATCGTGACATCATAATCACATTCTTGAGTCGATGCCAAGTATTACCTGTGTAGTCAGCATAAAAAACGTAGGTCTATCGTATATTTTTTGCACACGGCCCAAGTATTACCTGTGTAGTCAGCATAAAAAACGTAGGTCTATCGTATATTTTTTGCACACGACCCTTATTTTTCAAGGGGGGGGGTGGGGTATAAAAACAACGTGTCAAAGACGATCATCCTCAGTTGGAGTATGTGGTTAAGTAAACGACAGTTTGTCAAGCGAATTCCAAGAATATTAGAAGAAGAAAAAGAGATGGAGATAGAGATGGACATAGACAAATTTGCCTTATTAGAAAAGAGAATGACTGAACCTATGGGGGATCACAAAGCTCCTCAACAAAGAAGAATAGAGTTGAAAATCCTGGATCCGGAACCTAAGAATGAATATTTACCCCTGCATGAGCCTGTGAAGGATCCTAAATTTCCAGACAAATGTTACAGGATAGCCATTAATTGGACTTTCATCATTTCAGAGCCCAAAGAAGAAGAAGATATAGACATGTTTCTGAGCAACGAAGATGATTTCTTCTTCGGTTTCCAGTATTTGATTTTACAAAAGGAAAGACATCCCTGGACAGGAGAACTGCATCAAATCAGGAGATTCATTCAAATGAAGGAACCTGTAGGAGGACTGGATATGTGTAGACTTCAAATCACTGACAGATTTGCTATGTCTTACAGTACCCCAGAATTAGAAAGTATGTTTTACAAGCAAGGAGGTGACTATGAAGAATATGGTGTTCTGAAACCTGAGGAGAGAAACAAAGAATTGGAGCCCAGAGATTGGATAGGATGGGAAATAGGAGCCTGGAAGAAACCTGAAGCCATTGCAGCTAGAGCAGCTATGAAGAAAAAGTTCTTGAAGTATGTGAGTTACTCAAGATGTGAATAAATAAAAAAAGATTGAACTGGTTTTTTTTATTGTTGTTGTTGTTTTTTTTTTTTTTTTTTTTATAAAAACAAGGGTGTTTTAAAAAATAGACTCATTTTACATCATGAGTCTCCAGGAGATACAAGGTGATTTACTGAACTGTGAGGTAGAAGCCATTGTTCATCAATGTAATTGTTTAACTGTAAAAGCTCATGGATTGAGTCAAAGTATTGCAGAGAACACAGGAAGAAACAAGACCTTTCAGTTAAGGATACACCAAAGGTTTCCACAGGGCAAAATTTAATTTGTTTGTAATTCTTTCATTATCGAAAATACCATATTAAAAGTATATATCATTGGAAAGCTTGTTAAATTTACTATTTAATGATGTTAATTTAAATTTTCATTTTTATCTTATTAAAAAATTATTTATATTTTAATGTAAATATTAGTGCATTTATATTTTACAAATCAACTTTTTTGTATTCCACCCTCAAAGTCAAAATTTTGCCTCAATGTCGCTTAAAGATTGAACTTTAAAACCGTATCTCAGATTTTTGATAAATCTCCTTATTCAAAAGTTACATCCATTTGTCTTTCAATGTTACAAATTTATTAGCCCAATTCTACATTTCCCCCAATAATTCAAGAACTGAGCAAGATATCGAAAATCTGAGATACGGTTTTGTGAACACACACATTTGAGACACATTCTGGTCAGTTTTCAGAGAAATTGGTCCATAAATAATGGAGCTGAATCCTTTGAAATAATACCACCAACTGTCTGATCTTACTTTACAGTAGAGGTCAAAAACCCATTACACAACAAAGTCTGCCAAAGCTAGAAATATATGACACCTTGGAGATTCAGCTTTGGATACCTGTCACTTATCCATATTTCCTATGCATATTCACAAGAATGGGAGGTTCTATTCTTTATTTAGGTGCTTTTAATGAAGTAAAATAGGTTCAATTCTGAATCAGAAAGATTTCCCGGCAAAATGGCAAAAGCTAAGCTCTACCTCCTATTTCATGGTCATTAGTGACCTGTTAGATCTCCTTCCCTAAATCTAGAGTCCCTGTAGTTTAATTACTGATAACCTCTCTGTGGCTAGTGAAGAATTCCCCAAGTGGTCACAGTGATTTATTGCTCCTTTCAGAAGCAGGCAGTTACAGACCAAATCAGAAGCTTCAATAACAGCACTTTCACACGTGTTAGTGTTTATGTTTGATTATTGCTAAATAATTAGAAAGTCATTTGATAATCAGCAAGAATTTTTCATGCATTATAAAGCAGTGATTAGCATTGTTTTCTTAGCCAAAAATCTCAAAATTGACAAAAATCTTGAAAAAAGCATTTGGTGTATCCTTAAAACTGAAAGGCGGCTTTCAGTAACTTTTCAGTGGCCATTCAGCCACTGAATGGCACATACATTTCAGTGATCTTTCAGTTGCCTTTCAGTCACATATCAGATAACTTTCAGTCACCATTCAGCGGACACATTTCCGTCAACTTTCAGTGGCCTTTCCATCAACTTTCAGTAACCGTTCCATCAACTTTCAGTGACCTTTCCGTCGTCTTTCAGTGACCTTTCCGTCGACTTTCAGTGACCTTTCTGTCGTTTTTCAGTGACCATTCCGTCGACTTTTAGTGACCTTTCTGTAGTCTTTCAGTGACCTTTCTGTCGTCTTTCAGTGATATTTAAGTCTCAATTTAGCAATTTTTTCACTAGCGTATTATTTTATAATCAGATATTTTTCCTTAACAAGGAAGCAATATTTTGAATAAAGATTTATTATTCAATCTTAATTATGTTTTTTTTTTACTTATCGTGATCAAATTCGGGTACCTTAAAATATGTCTAAGTAATTATTATAATTTTATAAAGTATGTGAGACTTATTCAAAATGTTTTTTTTTAATTTTCTAGTTACATTTAGAAAACAAAAATTCTTCATGTGATAAAAAATGATGATCCGATAACCGATTCAAAATTTAAATAAACGCATAACATTTTATAGTGCTTATACGTGTATTTGTTCATGGAAATATATAGTTTTGATTGATGAGACACATTTATTCAAACCATTTCTGGAAGATCGCAAGTATTACTGATCAATTTCGTTTCTTAATTATGTCATTGTCAAAATTGCAGGATATTTAGTTTTTGAAAGACATTATTTTAAATTCATTTTTAATTGCAAGAATAAATAAATCGTTTATACATGCCTCTTGTAGATAAAAAAAATATAGTAGATTTTATCTTTGTAAATGATATTGATTTAATAAAATCATTCTACTTTCTGGATAGAGAATTTACAACGATCTTAAATCTTTGACACAGGAACAGGTGCCCGTCTCTGATAATTGTCATCATTCCGATAGGAGATGTGTAATTAATTAATCTGTCCCCAAAATCCGCGCAACTAACATAGGAATTATACAAAAGATATACAAGATATATACACATCGCAGCTCCTCGATACAACAGGTGAACTGATTGTTCCATCGATTTCTATAAATTAATTGATTTTAAATCCCCATTACTCAACAAGAAGTCGTAGCGTAATCGATAAGGTCGCGGACATCTAAGCAGGAGACCATGGTTCGATTCTGGGCATGGGAGCAATTTCTTTTTCTTGTATTATTTTTTTTCCTATTTTTTTTATTCGGAATTAGATACATTTAATGCTATTATACCAGGAAAAAGTGAAATAAAATTTTTAGGTAAAAAATAAGCCGATTATTCAATAAAAAGATTCAACTGAATGATCATGGAAAGGTCACTGAAAAGTATGTGCCATTCATCGACTGAATGGTAACTGAATGATCACGGAAAGGTCACGGGAAAGGGTCTTTTCCGTGACCTTTAGTGACCATTCAGTGGCCATTAGCCACCATTATCGACTGAATGGTGGATTTCCATCCTGAGGAAATTCCCCGAAGCCAATCTCTATGCCACCCGAGACCTCTAGGGAAAAATTTAGCCCTAGAAGAAGATAGAGAATTCCAGGCACTATTAGGGTGTTTCCCTCACAAACCCCTGTGGTCATTTGTTTACTAGCTAATGGGATTATGGAAAAGCAAATCACCAACCTAAAAGAATTTCCACTTATCAGGATACCCCACAAAAACAGAGAGCAATGGTTTCAAACTTGTTTACAAGAAATGGGTAGTTTACCTTACCAGACTTATGCTTTTCCTTACAAGATTGGCTGTGGGTTACAAAAGGAAATTGGACTCATTAT
>NW_026920366.1:0-16663 GCF_032062105.1 Saccostrea cuccullata | reverse complement strand
CCATGTATGATTGTATTTTATCGTAGAAGACATAGGTATTTATATTTTGTCAGTGCATATAATTTCCTCAGTAAGCATAAACGAGTGCGATTCTCAATCTGGGGAATGGGGTACTATGAGTTCTTCGGAGATGGATATATTGCGTTATTATATTATGATATGGATGAAAATTTATTACCGAAACAAGTTCCTCTGAGTAATATTCAATAAATGCTGAAACATTCACATTCAACTTATATATGATTAATACTATCTCTGTAAATATTAGGAAGATATACATTGTGTTAATAAATTTGGGGAAATATTATTTATATACTATAATAAATATGTACTCAATGCACGGTCAATATGCATTTATAATGACCCAGGCCGACAGATATTGACCTCAGATACATGGAGTATATCGACCTCGGGTTAGCGCCCTCGGTCGATATACAACATGTATCTTCGGTCAATATCTGTCACCCTGGGTCATTTTAAATACATATTGACCTACATTGAGTCCATATTTGTATAATAACAAATTAATAAAAGATACTGATGCGGCCCTAATACGCTTCCGTAGATACGTCTGTCAAAGAAAAAATATATAACATTTATTTCTTAAGTCGGGTGATTATTTATCAGGTAATTATTTATAAGGAGTCATTTTAAGTATATTTTAAAATAATGATTAATAAGTTTTCTTTAAACTTTGAAATCAATACGACGACTTGACGAGCTAACAGATGGCTATAATATTCATACTTGCCTTGATAAAGTTTGTTTCTTTTTCTGTTAAGTACATGGATAAAGAGAAATAATGCTATTCTTTTTTTATTCGATAAAGAAATGTATTGCAGGTTATCGTTCTTTGAGCATTAATGATATATATGTACTGTATTTCAACTTAATGTTTAACTTCTTTACAGTCAGGACCATTAAGCAGTAAGACGGGATCTCGGTTTATACAGTCTCATCCAAAGGACCTGTGTCCACGTCCTGCAATCAAACCGGCGACGTAATGATCAACTGCTTTATATTCCGCGACTGCTTCACCATTGCATTCAATGGATGTAATTCTACCCAACTGTGGCCATTCTCCAGAATATTTGGGAACATCGGTACAAACGAAGTCTCTAAGTACAATTTCGGCATTTGCTGTGGGTGTACATTTTCCTATGATACATGTACCTATGTTGGAAAAATATAAAATATTAATTTAGAAGTTAGACATACCGGTGTGATATCAATTTTTAAAAATAATGTAACAATTACTCGCTGGTGGAATTTCGGCATCTTCTTCGGGATCAAAGTTGTATACGTCAGTTGGTTCAACTGTTCCTGTTCCTGATAAGATTGTATTATATAACCATGTCTGTATAATATTGAAATAAAAAGGCCCAAGGGCCACATCTCTAATCTGAGCATTTTGATTTGAGAAAAGCAGTACAATTTTACATAATTATATCCATGTCTTAACCTTAATTACCATAAATGCTAAACAAGAAGAAATCAGTAAGTTTAATCCTTTTTGATTCATTCGATAAAATGTATAAAAAAAAAAAAAAGAAGGAAAGAATACGATGACCTTGTGACATCTACGATGCAGCTAATTAAAAGTAGAAATAATAATATATCATACTTTTAATTTTTGACACAAGAAGCTCATCTACGATCCTTGTTGAGTCCTCTGAAAAGAGAAAAAAAGTTACCCTTAATTACTTTGTCATAGTTCTTTTGATCCTTTATATGATCAATTTAATTATATATGCTGAACAATACCCTCTGTATCATAAAATTGTGAGGTGAAAAAATCCTCCCATCACCTTCTGTCCTCGTCCTTTCCGGAAATCTGTAACTACTCCGAATATCTGACTTTAAACGTTCTCTGTTTTCTTCTACTTCGGAATAATCTGGTTAAATCACATTTGGCGAACCAACAACGCTTTCTTTTAGTAAGTGATTACTATTGTCTGTCCACTCCTGTAAAGTGGAGTGGAAAATGATATATATACATGTTACAATGAATACTACAATGTATGCATGAAGAATTTAGACAGTGGTTAACCTGTGTATGTAGATTGTGTGGAAAATGTACTAGAAGCTAATTCTACGTACCCTATCAGGCGACCATTTCTTCCAATAAAGCTTGGCCTTTCCCATCTCTTCTTGCAGAATTTTGAACACATGATGTTTTGAATGGTTTTTAATGGAGTTTAGGAAAGGTACCGTAAAGCGGGTTATTTTAGCGGAGTGTTAATTTTGGCTTAATTTGGCGTTTTGATCGTTGCCCGCTAAATTTTCAATCGCTAAAATATTCACTACTTTTCTTAGTCATTATCTGCAGAGGACTGAAACCCTGTGTCCGCTAAAATAAATTACGCCAAAATTATTGCCATACCTTTGAGGAGGCAAAACACCAAATTTTACACCCGCCAAGAAAACCCGCTATACGGTATAATTCATTCTGTTATATTGTACCCTCTGCTTATGAAATAATAACATAATAATTTAAACAAGAGGCCCATGGGCCACATCGCTCACCTGAGCACTGTGGCTAGGAAAAAGTAGAAAATTGGTTTATTATTGAAAAGTTTTAATCAAAAAGAAGTCCCATGACCAATCATGGCTTCGTTATTCTTGAGAAGAAGATTTTTCAAGAATTTTCCTATATATTTCTATGTAAAAATTTGGTCGGCCATTGTGGCCCCGCCCTACCCCCGGGGGTCATGATTTGAACAAACTTGTATCTACACTACCTGAGGATGCTTCCATATAAATATGACCAATCATGGCTTTGTATTTCTTGAGAAGAAGATTTTTCAAGAATTTTCCTATATATTTATATGTAAAACTTTGGTCGGCCATTGTAGCCCCGCCCTACCCCCGGGGGTCATGATTTGAACAAACTTGAATCTACACTACCTGGGGATGCTTCCATATAAATATGATGAATTATGGCTTTGCTATTCTTGAGAGGAAGATTTTTGAAGAATTTTCCTATATATTTCTATGTAAAACTTTGGTCGGCCATTTTTGCCCCACCCTACCCCCGGGGGTCATGATTTGAACAAACTTGAATACACTACCTAGGGATGCTTCCATATAAATATGACCAATCATGGCTTTGTTATTCTAGCGAAGATTTTTAAAGAATTTTCCTGTATATTTCTATGTAAAACTTTGGTTGGCCATTGTGGCCCCGCCCTACCCCCGATGTCGTGGTCATGATTTGAATAAAGTTGAAACTACACTATCTGAGGATGCTTCCATATAAATATGACCAATCATGGCTTCGTTATTCTTGAGAAGAAGATTTTTCAAGAATTTTCCTATATATTTCTATGTAAAAATTTGGTCGGCCATTGTGGCCCCGCCCTACCCCCGGGGGTCATGATTTGAACAAACTTGTATCTACACTACCTGAGGATGCTTCCATATAAATATGACCAATCATGGCTTTGTATTTCTTGAGAAGAAGATTTTTCAAGAATTTTCCTATATATTTCTATGTAAAACTTTGGTCGGCCATTGTAGCCCCGCCCTACCCCCGGGGGTCATGATTTGAACAAACTTGAATCTACACTACCTGAGGATGATTCCACATGAGTTTCATCTTTCCTGGCTCAGTAGTTCTTGAGAAGAAGATTTTTCAAAAATGCCAATAATTTTTCACTAATTCATAATTATCTCCCCTTCATTTGAACAAACTTGAATCCCCTTCACCCAAGGATGCTTTGTGGCAAGTTTGGTTGAAATTGGCCCAGCGGTTCTTGAGAAGAAGTCGAAAATGTGAAAAGTTTACGGACAGACAGACAGACAGACAGACGGACGCCGGACAAAATGTGATCAGAAAAGCTCACTTGCATGAGCCTTCGGCTCAGGTGAGCTAAAAAGCATTTAATTTGAAACACTGATGCCCCCGTATGGCAACATCTCGAAGGTTAAGCTTTCTCAAATGAAGATCAAATATGTTGGTACCTAAAGTAAGGCCATTTCACAAGAAATACTAATGTGAATTTATAAAACAGTAGCAATACCTGTTCAAAGGTTATGACCAATATGAACATTTTAAAATATAGGACAAACTCCAGGGTCAAGGTTGTTGGTTTCTAAAGAAAGACCTTGTCTCAAAGATTAATATTTTTGAAGTATGAAATCGCTGGTCCTTACCGTTCAGAAGTTATGACCAAAGATAAAAGTGAAGTATAAAAGCCCTACCCCTTACTGTTCAAAAGTTATGCCCAAGGTTAAAGTTTTTTCGTAAGAACGGGAACCGTCAAGGTCAAAATTGTTGGTGGCAAATAAACGGTCTTGCTACAAAGAATTAATATTTGAAATATGAAATTCTTAGTATCTACCGTTTAATACTTAGGGCTAAAGTTAAAATTTGGGGGTTTTTTCTTGTTAAAAATCGGTCAAACTCCAAGGTCATAGGGTCAAGGTTCGTGATATCAAATGACAGGTCTTGTCACAAGAATTAAATATGTGAAGTATGAAAGCCCTACTTCTAACTCTTCAAAATTACAGTCAAGGTTGTATTTTCAAAGTAGGTCAAACTCCAAGGTCAAGGTCCGAATATCAAAGTCCTTGGTATCCAATGAAGCGTCTTTTCACAAGGATTACATATGTGCAGTATGAAAACCCTAGCTCTTACCATTCCAAAGTTTTGGGCAAGGTTCCAGTTTTTTGATAAGTACTGAAATCTCCAATGTCGAGGTCTTAAGGTCAAAGTCGTTTGTACATAATGAAAATCTTTTTACAAAAAATATATATATGAAGAATAAAAGTCCTGGTATCTACTGTTCAAAAGATATGGACAAAGTAAAAGTTTGTAATTTTTTGTTTATGCCACAGGTGGGCAGGAACGATAAAATTCATATTTTTTGTTTCCCTTCACCCATGGAAGTTTTATGTCAAAAGTTGTTGAAAATAGTTCTGTAGTTTCAGAGAAGAAGTTGAAAATGTTCAAAAGTTAACGATGACGGACGAAAGCAGATAGCAATAAGTGACTTAAAAATAGGAGTTGCACATTGGTACTGTGTAATGAACATTTACTGAAAGTGGTTGCTACTTAAATAAACAAATTTCCTAAAAATATTCAGGTACCGTATCAGTCATTTGGACAAGATACCAAAGAATGATATTCTGGTGTTGATTTTCATGATGCAGTCGCCTGATACCCAGTTAGGTGAACTCCACATTCTTCATTTAATTAAAAATGTGTATTATTGCTAAATGCTGGATTTATTTTTAAGACTTGTCCTTTTTGTGTTGGCCTTGAATCCAGTTTTGTTAGTTGATCTGAGGGGCTATGTCTTCTGCTGAATACTCATATGTCTGTTAAGAAGCCAAGGTCATCAGCATTATTCAGGACATCTATCCACTGCCCTCTCTTTTACATTGTCCGCGTGGTGCAGTGGTTATAGTGTCTGCTCTAGAGTCGGAGAGTGAGGAGTTAATCTTTAAGGATGGATTAACTCCTTACTTCGCGATTCTAGAGCAGACGCTCTAACCACTGCGCCACGCGGACAATGTATAAGAGCCTACTGTGAGACGTGGAAACCGTGTTGACCATGTCGCAGTAAGTGCTGGCATGAAAAAGATCCCTGCCTGCTCAATGACCCTAAGCGCCGAACGAGTATAGGACACTCCCTGCCCAATGGGCCTCAGTGTCATGTATAAAAAGACAAAATTGGCAGCTCCCAACTGACCAATGGTGGCGTCTCCATGAAAAATATTTTCGTGAGGGACATTAAACAACATAGAATCAATCTTTTACATTGTGTGATGGTCTGTATATTCCAATTGATTGCGATAACTGGCACGGGCGAAAGAGTATTCTTGGTTCACTCCGGTGGTCACTCCAAAGGGTACTTTGTGCTGGTTTTTTAACACTCGGTACTCGGATTTTCAGTTTTTAATAAGGGATTGTATAATACATACCAGTTTCTTTGAGATGTCGCAGTGAAACAGGATCTTCCAGGGGGATACGTGATAAAATCTATCGAAAGCCTTTTCAACATCGACCAATGCATTACGAATGAATGAGTCCTGTTCCTCTCATATGACTGTTCCAGTATCCGATTTAGTACAAATACAAGTACATGAATTTCTGAATCCGACCTGGTCCTGGCGAAGAGAGTCTTCTACAGCAGGTATTATGAATTGTTTAATGTTCCTCTCGAGAATTTATAACTCATATGAAAAATAGCAGGTGTGGTGCATTTAAATAGTATGATACACGTGAAGACCTTTTTGATGAGATACGTGTAGAGAAATGGACTTTCACGCCCTTTGGTGCAGTCCCAAGGTCATTTTACCGATGTTATAGTTTAGACACGTAGAAATTGAGTAAAATACAACTGCACCATTGAGCATATGGTCAGGGAAGTACCGTTTGTAAGTGTACTGTTTACTCAATTGTTGAAAAGGATCGAATTATCAATCCGAGTCAGATTTGACACGATGAACGTAAACTATCGACAGGAGTTTAAGGTATCCGACTAATAATAAGACAGTTATGTTGGAAAACAAAGCTGAGTGAGTGGTTAATCCTCTTAAAAGTAGTTTCGGGTGACCTTTCACATGTACAAAAACTACTTAACGTGTATTCTAGCTACCGGTAGATGATTTCTATACCTAAACCTTAAAAACTTGAAGAAATGTACCATAGCATATATAGACATTGAAATATAGCACACACTTCCTTTTGGTATTGGAACTCAAACTCCACGGAAAAGGACAATAAACTTCAAACTACGTTGAACCTTAACTAAATAATTATGTTGAATTAGGGTGCCTCTTCCAAAATCTGAATTTCATTGCCCCAGGGTCAGAAGTTCTGGTACTAAGGCGGGGCTCTATTGAGTATATAGTGAAAATGCATAATTTTCTTTAAATCTTCTATATGATGAGGAAGGATGCCTCTTCCAAATTTGTGGTTCTGGTGTTGCGATGGGTGGGGCTCTAGTGATTGTAAAGGGAAAATGCATGTATTATTTAAAATTATTTTTCCTTTGCTTCTGGCTATTATGCAGATGATCATAGTACATATATATGATGAAGAAAGGCACCTCTTCCAAAATGGTCAGTTAATTTCAGGTCCCCAGGGTCTGGGCAGTGGCGGTACATTGTCTGAAAATAAATTTATGCTTTGAAATCTACTCTTTGGTATTAATCAACCATTTATGATGAAATAAAATTTCCAAAAATTTTGAAATACAAGTATGTGGCTTCAGGGTCAGTGGTTCCTGTGGGGTGCACAACTAGTTATGAATTGGAAATGCAATTTCTCTTTGTTGCTCTGATCTACCTCTGGGTTTAAAGTAACCAAAGTAAGCATGCTAAGTGTATAATTATAATGAGCAATGGTGCCATTTTCAAAATTGTGAATTTCATGGCCTCTGGATTAAAACACGAACTAAATTCAATTGTTGTAAGTTATTACATGCTACTCAGGCCCGTGGGTCTCTTGTTCTTTAAATATATATATATATACAACAATTTTCATCAATTGATATATTTGTTAAAAAGCTCAGTAATATATTAAGCTGATTTTTTGTGTACGAACATCTGATGGCACTATAATCTTAAATTAAGATACACTGTAAATTGAAAAATTATCAATTAACGTTGCCCACTAGTATGTCCTTAAGCACGGACTGGAGGATTAATTATGTTCCCCAAACGAAGTTTGGGAACATATTGTTTTTACTTTTTCTGAATTTTTTCTTTGTTCTCCGGTACTTTTTTGTCCGCGAGTGTTCTCGTAAACTACTCATCCGATCTAGGTGAAACCTTTTTAGGGTCACTAGGTATGTTATGTAGATGTGCGGAACGAAGGTCATTTTGCGCGCACGTGTAACACGTGAAATGACCAATATAATAGATTTAGCCGTAACTTTTTAAATATTGGATGAAATGCTTTGAAACTCATTATATAAGGATATAATAGTAGTATAGACATGATGACATGGTCAAAATAGCAAGATCTCACGCGCATGCAGGTGCCCTTCTCTTCGATTGGCTGAAACTTAAAGTCTAAATATCTATTTTGTTTTCTGACAAAATCCTTTGAAATTTTGAACATAGTCTTACATTATGAAGATCTACAGCATGATATATAAGAATAATCATGAACGCACGCACATGCACGTGTGCTGCAATCTGATTGGCTAAAACTTTAAATGCCTACAACTTTCTTGGTTCTCAATAATACAGGGTGAAAATTCAAATATGAATAGATATAATGATTGCCTACATTATACTACTATCAAAAGTAAATACATGGACGTACATACACATGCGACCGCACACAATGTATTAAAAGACAGTATACTTGAGTGTTTGATGTTCATGCAGAATTAAGAACTTCTAAATGTCAAGACATGTAACATACTGAAGCATGCAGATCTTTTTACCCTTGACCTTGAAACTTAGGTCAAGGTCACTGGTAACCTGAATAAAATGTTGATATTAACTATTTACCAAAATCACCTTGACCTATGAACTTGAAATCGACCTTAACCTTTGTCCTTGACCCAAGGGTAAAAAGAAACATGAAGTACATGTACATGTATCTAGAAACACCTTTCAGAGTTTATTTCGGTTGACAGGTTGACAGGTTAGAAGTTAAAGAGGTGGTGGTTTTTAATGACCTTGACCTTTCATCCAAATGTCACAATCAATCTTAAGTTCTTGGAATAAGATACAAGATTCAACTCAAACGTTAAATAGGTTAAGAATAAAAATAACCCCCCCTCCCCACACCCAATTTTTTTTAGAATTACGCAATCCCCAGACATAGCGATTTTCGGTATATTAAAAATCAATATACATGTACGCTCCTTCGTAAAATAATCAGATAGTTGCATTCATGAAAAAAATATTAATAAGAAGGTGTTAAACAATATAGGTCACATTAGCTGACACGAATGTCTTTTTAAACATCTCTTGTAAAACCCAGAGAGTAGCCCCCTATGCATTGGAAAAAATGAATAGTTCCGGTCAAAAAACCTTTATATATTTATTTACAAAGTATATAAAATTTACCAGGCACAGGTATCAGAGTTGTCAAAATGGCCTGAGAGGAAATATTAAAAAAAATTCTGAACAGAAAGGAAAATCCCTTTTCCATGTATGGAACTACTATTGAATAAGTTCATTTTGATTGGTTAGGTATTGGCGTGATACCCTTAGTCGACTTTAACCCTGCCTTGTCATCGGAATAAAACCAACTTTGAGCCCGAGGTTAAAATAAGTAGAGAAATAAAATGTGAATCGATATATTAAAAATATGACATATGCTTGAAAAATGGTAAATTTATATATGTATTTTTTTCTTTGATTCGTGGGATAGAAAGATATGTTAATCGCTTAATCAACATGCCATAATCATCTTGCATATGCATGTACATGTACGTGTGCGCGCATGCAAAACGTTAAACAATATATCGTTGATAGTTGATATCATTGTAACTTTTATATTCTTAAATGAAACCTTGGGATACTTAGCATATTTATAAAAGGTCTTAGAGGAATAAGGCACGCTAAGGGACATGGGGAGCGTTTGGGGAACATCTGTAACGGTCCCCGTTACAATTAGCACTAGTTTTCTATTTGGAGATAACAGTTCCTAAAGTGTTCTATTAATATAAATATATATATGAACTATCCCCGGGATCATGTAACATCTTAAGCTTAAGTCAAAATCTTCATTCAGTATTTAAATTATATAGAAGGCAAACAGATCAAAATTGAAATGTGTTTCAATTTTGATTCATAAAAATGTTGTAATTTGCAAATCATTTAATTTCTATAAAATACTTGATTCTGATTGGATAAAAAATTCTTTTGATAACTGCATCAATAAAATCTAGAGTTCGGTTGCACTAAGCAGCCGGAACTATTTGACAGTCGGTACATATGTATTCCCCGCTTCCAGGTTACTTTTTGAAGGAATAATTAAATACCTTTGCTTTAATAAATATTTTCCTGAATTTCGGAACCTGTCCGTTAGCTTCCTGACTTACTTTCTACTTTCGTTTCATTTTGAATTATCCCCCTTTGCTAAACAAATTAAAATCGTCTGCATGACGACAATACAGTTACGGGAAAGAAGGGAAGAAATCGTTTAATCGACATACTTTTCTTAAATGTTTGACTTTGAGATATCTGGTATGAAACAATAGAACTCTGAAAAAAGGTTTTATTATGCTACCAAAGCGGGGAAAACCGAAAATCTGTTAAATCGTGGGAAACGAGTGATCGAGAAAAACGACACTGCATGAATTGAGGATGGAATTCTTTAATCTTGAACTATCGGCAGCAGACTCTTTCAGGTATTATAGCATTGACAGGTTATGATACGTATTTATATATTCGGTTTGAAATTCAAATGAAAAGATGCGCAAATGAAATCCAAAATTTCTGTGACGTAGAACTGTTAGGATATTTGAGTAGCTTCCCTTTACATTTACGAACTTAGATAACTTACCGGGGAAAATATACCCAGAGGGGATAACACATCAGGTATTTTTTTGTGTTAAAGAACTGTAAATTATTTTGGAGACTGTTGGTAATCACACGACAATATTTGATAACGTTTTTCGTTAGCATGGTTAGAGCCATTTTGAATTTTCAGCAACGTTAACGTTATGGTGATGTATTCGTGCGCACTGTTTTTGATACATAAATTTAATAGAAAATTGAAAGAAACTTTCATTTTAATAATTTAAAATCATAATTAAATGATAAGAAATGAATGTAATAATTTTTTCTTTGATCGATGTATCAAAGAAAAATTTGGACGGAAAATTTTTTCATCAATGCGCTACGCGCATTGATGAAGTTTTCCGTCCAAATTTTTCTTTGATACATCGATCAAAGAAAAAATTATTACATTCATTTCTTAAATCAATAATTAATAAACATTTTACATGCGACTGAAAATTTGACTTAAGTCTAGGTCTGTTTCATGATCCTTCGGCCTAGTCTTTGTGTAATTACATGTAGATCGCTCTCTTTTAAGATTACTTATTTTAAGGAAATCTCAAGGATTACTAGTATTAGAATTACAATGCTCAAAAAATTGTCTAGAGACAATCTGACTGAAAAACGAACTTGTATGTATCTATAATTTCCTTCCGGTGAACTACATGTAATTGAGATTGATAATGCTACAAAGAAGAAGTGCACTAGTTACTTAATTCTTCCACATCCTTTACCTTTCTTTTGTAATAATTGTCAAAAGACCAAAGATAATTACGAGACAGAACTTGGTTCTTTTTTCAAGGAACCGATACGGAAGTCTAAAGGTCCCGGAATTAACCAAGAATGTCAAGCAGTGAACGTAAAGGCAATGATTATTTTAAATATAATGCGAAAAGTACATCAGATTAATGCTAAGTGTATCCCATGGTTGTTTCAGAACCAGAAAAAAAAAGATTTCGAATAAAAGTTTCATGTGACATTTGATTTTTTTTTCTCCCATAGAGAACTTATAAATTACTTTAATTAACGCTGTTATTGTGTTGGCTGATATAATTTCCCTGTCTAATTTTTTTCGATCATTTGATGGAGAAAAAATACTTATGATAATACCCCCACTTGATGAAGGAATCAAGATCAACCAACCCCTGGGGTTTTCCTGTAGTGTCACCTCCTCTGGCACATCACATTTTACAAGAATTTCACAAATAAATTCAATATCCTCCAGGGGGTTTCAAGTAAGAAACTTATTGAATAAATTAGGGAGGTTTTCTAACAGATGAAATGAATTGAGAAATTTAAACCTTTTATCCTATTTGAACAATGTTTTGTGTAAGCGGTAATGGCTAACATAACGTACTTTATCTTTCCGCCGTGGTCCGTTGGGGGTGGAATGTTATTCTAACACTTATTTCACGGAACAAAGCTTGACAAACCCCGGGAAAGCAAAACGCACAAAGAACATGATAAAGTCACAAAATGTCCTTATGACCAGCAGTTTTTTCTCTCATAATATCGCATGCCAATATAAAGAAATGTCACATCTACAGTTAATTTGTCTCTTTGAGAGCTACTTTAGTTGCTTACGCATGGGAAAGATTTCATAAACATATTGTATTGTTAGGTTTAATTAGAAGAGAGAGTTTTGACACCTTAATTTCAGGCCAAACATTCCTAGGGGAGGTTAAAAGAAACTCATATTGTCCAAAACCAATCGCGATAACGTTGAATAATGTCATGTACGAAAATGCCAATGCTATTTAGTCCATTTGATCAATTCCTATCTTTTGCAATGACTTAAGAATATTAAAATTAATATAATAATTTGAGTGTGTTTCTCGGTGTTTCCATTTTTTTTAGTTTCGCCAATATTTCAATAATGCGCTTTAGACAGATACTTCGTAGACCAGTAATTTGCTAGCACTAATTTGGAAAGCCTTTGTTCGAAATTTGAAAATATGAGTATATTTGAAATTTTACAGTTCGTTCAGGTAAAATTCTTCTCATACAGAAATGTATTTCTGGTATTTAAAAATTAATGAAATTTCACAGAATCAAAAGTACAATATCGCTAGGTGATAGCATCAGTTAGATTAGTTTTGACCGTTTTATATTAGAGGCAATGTCATTATCTTTTACTTGGACATTAAGAATGAAAAAAAATACTGCCTCAAATCTTGCGATACCTTCTTTTATTTTTCAAAAAATTATATTTGCATGAAAATTATTACCAAATAGGTTCTATAAGATGATGTTACCAAATTAACGTAAATAGTTTAACAAAAAATGAATCTAGATGAAGTCAGAAACCAGAAAAGAATCCTACCTCAACAAAATTTCATATGCCACGGATCTCTCGCACCAGGACATATTCTTGAAGTCCCAATTTTGGAACATGAATAGGAATATTCTTAGAATTTTCAAAATTATAATTTATACATGTTCCTCAGTTGTTCTTCTTCACTATACGTTCCTAAATGATACATAATTTTTCCTATATTTTGTCATTGAAGTAATGCTACTTTTACAAGTTACATGTGTAACTTGCAAAAAATGAGGTACCTTACCAGGTTATTACCTAGTTCAAGATACAGGAGGATGGTTAATGATCCTTTTGGAAATAACTTACAAGTAAATTATTAAAATAAAAAATGTTAACGTTGTAAATTTTTTAAGACAATTAGAAACCAGTTTGGAAATCACAAGGTAAGTAAAATTTTTAATATTTTTATATATTGTGATAATACAGAAAACAAATATCTTAGGAACGTATCGTCTGACCTTAAGAAAAAAAACGTTAATTGTAGGGCAAAAAAAAATACAATTGTCACCGGGGGTAGCTAGGGAATAAAATATCCGGAAGATGCCAATAACTATAGTAAGATTACCCCCAATCAATGAATAACATGAACAGTGACACTAATCGTAGAAATATGCCGTCTCATGGTGAGGGACGAGCACTTTAAGGTACAATGTAGAGGGCCACCTTAATCTCGTATATGTGTGATAATACATATACTTTAACTAAGAGGATGAAAATACAGAGAAATGATGGACAAATGTTGAAAAAAAGTTAACTTTGATATCCTCAGCTCCGAGAGATATTTTTTTGAAAACCTGGGAGGTATTTCAAGGTCTAATATAAGGTTGTCTGCAGCTGTTGTGTGTGCTATTTATGAAATTTCTTTTGTGAGCATTACAAAATAATCACTTGAGATGGGTTTCTAATTATTGACTATGTGCGTAAAACTTGCATGTTGCATTTTAAAATTTTGAAGTATTGATAATATAAATAACATATATTTAAATATAGTCTTTTCTTCTCTACTTTGTTAAGAACGGGCGTTACCTAATTGTAAATTTTGATTCTATTCTGTGCTTTCAACTCAAAGATTTTCCTGACTGACTTATCAATACATATTTGACCTTCATATTCAAAAGCTTTTATTTGAAATTATCTCTCATTTTTCCTTTAATTTAACTCTTTGAACCCTTAAAATACCGATAAGTATCAATGTCTCGATAAACCTTGCCCTTTCGCTTTAGGGATCAGTGCAGATTCTTTTAATTGGAAAATGAGCTATCACTGATAGATTATCAGGTAAAAATTGTAATTAAACATAGTGTGTGAAGGTTGGGCTTGTTTTAAATCAAAACCGATATCTCTAAACAGAGATACTTAACAAAATTATCATTATTTATCGCACAGAAAGAGGAAGACACTTCCTAAAGTTTGGAAATACGTTTAAGACCATAGTACGTAGACTAACTTATTCAGGTGCAAAATAATATTCAATGATTTACATTTTAGACCCTTAACCAATGTATACCGAATATAACTACTTTAAGCTGTTTTCCTTCTCTAATAAATAAATGTAATCAGAATGTTATATAGGTATTAACAAATACGTGATAAGACATAGGAAATATACGGGAGGTGAAATATGGACAATAAAATCTTACAAAATAACACCTGTGCAGACAAGGCTATTCACCCAGAAAGGCCCGAAAATGACCGCCGCGTCTTTTGGCACGTCTCTGTTTCCATTTCATTCCAGAAAGTATAAACTTCTAACGTGGCTTATAAATGGTCCCTCTCTAGTAACATGCTTTGTGGGGGTCTAGCACCGCTGTGATGAATTTTATGGACACATTCCATTCCATTATATATATGTATACCATTTTAAGGAATGACCTTCTAAGGATCGTAAACATTGATATATTCTGTTGAGATATTGCATGCTAATATTCTATACTGCATGTAATACAATTATAAATTCCTCGTATAATGTATTGTAAACATATAATAACATTACTTTTTAAATAGAATATAAGCAATTGATAAAATGATATTTACATTACAAAAATAGACAAGTTCTGACATCTCAAATTCTGAATGAAATCCCCATCTCCTTATCCGAATATCCTCGAGGGAATTTGAAAAATGTAGAGTATATTGGAGACTGTCGACTCCTGAAGTAGAAAAAAAAATGTATAAGGACCCTTCTCTTTTTCCTAATCTTTATTATTGTGGGTTGCTAGATTCTGACACTTTTATCCAGACGCAGAGTCCGAACAACAAAGGTTGCACTTATCATCCCCTTAGCAGACACCATTTAAAAATTTATCAACAAAATGAATTTAATGTCGATATAATCTGTTATTGTTTCGGCAAGATTTGCTCGGAGGATTTTACGCAAGTTTACACCTTGACTATTTTGTACTGATCAATTCTGGGAACAAAAGAGATATGCAAAGTATCATTTTCAACAAATTGCTATTCAGCAGTAATTAGACTTGATCATGACGTCATCCTCTTTTCGCCTAAAACGTTATAATTGAAAGAATCTAAATATAATAGCCAGCACAAGTCATTCTAACTGAAATCTATGCAAATTACCCTCCTCCACTAAGAATCATCTTACATATAATGGTACGATAATAATAATTATAGGTCAATTGTTATGTCAGTGAAAAAAGGTCTGCAAATTTTAAACAGGACTAGACTATTGATTTTTGCACAAATCAAAGGGTCGTTTGCCTCTCGTATTTTGTTTACTAGTTTTCAAACATACTTCTATTTATAATAATCAAACACATGAAAATAGATTAGTAACTGAAACTTTTGTTAAAATGATTAATGGGTAAAAAACTAAAGTTTCTTTATTAATTTGATATCAATACCTTTGAATGGTTCACTCATTAGTTACATTCAACACATTTCTGCTTTTAAGTTCATTAAACTATATCCTCCCAATACCCTAATTTGTTAATTTAATGCGTTTTTTCTTCAAATTTTCACCATGTACTTTTAAACGTGTCAACCACCCAAAGTACACATAACCACATTTTTACAGATTATAATCTATGGATGATAACATCGTTCTTATGCGCTAAGATTGCAAAGACCCATTTCATATCAAGTCTGATCCCTGTTTCCTGACAAGCGCTAATTTCAGAGACAAGCAAACCTCCCCAAACCAAACACCCCGCCTAGTCCTGGGCCCTTAGCCTTGATCACGTGACGCAATTTCATTGTGTATTAATGCTTATCGTAAGCATCAATGAAACACCTGTCTTTATAAAGTGTTTAGACTCTACAATTCTACCAATTTCCATAGATTGCATCTTTCCGCAGGTGTTGATTATTAAACGTGGTTTTCTTCCCAAACTGGAACGAAACCTTAGAGAGATGTTACAGAAAAGATGGCGTATAAACAATGCAAGGATGGAACAGTTTGCAATTATAATGCTACATTTGTTTAGATATTAAAATTAAAGACTAGAGCAGGTCTGGAATATAAAAAGATTTCTATCAGCTGTGATACAAAATCTATTTTACATATTTCCATAAATCGTAACAGTCTCAAAAATAATTCTCTAATCTCAGATATATACATGTTCCCAGAAGCGAAAGGGGATGATCATGAAAGTTGGTTGGTTGTATGTTGTTTAACATGGCTCTCGATTTTTAGCTCTACTGGTCAGAGACCAGAAGAGCTTATGCGATAGTAATGCGTCCGGCGTCCGTCCGTCTGTCTGTCTGTCTGTAAACAATTTTTCAAAATGCTACTCCTCCTACAGTTTTGGTCTAATTTCAATATAACTTGGCACACAAGTAGACTACACTAAGATACATAATTCTGTATATCGGTTTTTGATTTCGATAAACGGTGTTGCCGTGGTAACT
>NW_026920365.1:0-17029 GCF_032062105.1 Saccostrea cuccullata | reverse complement strand
ATTCTGGAATAATTGGTTATATGCGCTGTATTCTTTAACAGTTGATGTTTTCTATGATACAAAGATTTATATTTGAGTTCACTACATAAAGATAAAAATGCATTCATATTTCCTCAATTTTCATGCTTTTGTTTGGTCAAAAATGGCCGAAAATGGCCAAATTCAATGGATCCGTCTCCATGGCAACCGGGTGCACGTGGGAAACTTCTAACACCATATTTGCTGGTTTTGTACCAAGGTGCACCTGTGGTGCAAATTTCATCAAAATCGGAGACATGTCGTTTCCAAGCCCTATAGTAAATTTTTTGGTGCTTACAGAGAATGCATGTTAAGATACAAAAAAGACAAGGGACATGGACGGCAACAATCACTTTATAATCTGTTTAGCACTTGTTCTTCGGAAGAACTAATTCTATATTCCTGAAAAAATGTTAAGGTATCCTATTTATGTATTGCAACGTATTCTATATGGGTTTTTTCTGTTAGACTAGAATTTGAATAAATATTTGCATGCTTAGTGGATATCACATCTTGTTTTATTTCTTCTTAAATGTCTTGACGTATATTTTTCTGGTCTCACCTTATCCAAGGAGGCAGGAAATGGGGGATCCAATCTGAATTTTGTTCAATTTGAAGCTGCTTGTTTTTCTGCGTATTTCTATGTCACACAATGCGATACTTTTTTGTGGTCAAACCTTTTGCCCAAGATTTATGATTTGTACAAGTTTTTATTCGTGCATAGCTAGCTGTCATGTAGGTTTTGATTTAATTTTGTCCTACCACCTCTTGAAGAGAAAAATTTTAAATGATACTATCATATACTAGAAAGGAGGGCTTGGCCCTCCTTAAATTTCCCTTTTGAAATAATGATTTACTCCTTAATGGTTCTAGAGAAAAGACAATATCTACAGAACACTTATAGAAAAGGGCAAAAAATGGTCACAATAGATGAGCAAGAACTGACTTAATTCATGAATTTAACCGGAGTCAATGGTCAGATACAAAGTTTGTAGAACGCATCAAAGTTTGAATCCATAGATGTACCAGATCCTCAATTTCGCTTGAATACAGTTTTACCTTACATCTTAACAGAAAAAGAGACAGGCTGGTATTCTAATTTAACTTTAATTCTTGGTGTAAAGAAGATTAAGAAGACTAAAACATTGAAATATGCAAAACAATACCACAAAAAACGTACGCTTTCTATACACTAATTCATGTATGGATTGGTCCTTCATTGTGACATGTGAGAACATTTCTTCCCCAAGTCTATCTATCAGCTGTTCTGTTTGATTTGGCAATAACCAACAACAAACTTCTTCTTCATCCTCTCTTCTCAGATAATTTGATGTTCTGCAATACTTCGCAATGTTTTCTTTTTCTGCCCAAATTAGAAACATATCAACAAATTTTCGTTCTTTTGCAAATTTTAGAAAACTGGTGTCTCTGAAAAAGTTGCAAGAAAACTCGACATTGGAGGTATCCTGTTTCAGCACAGGTTTGTACTTTTTCATTTTGCTGAGATCGGATTTCTTCTTAAGCTTCTTAAATTTGAAAACTTCAGCCACAGCATTATATTTCTCCATCCATTGTTCTTCTTCAAGATTTATTTTGTAATTCTGGCAAAGAAGAAGGCACATCAAAACTGCATCTTCATCTACAAACATATATTTAAATTATATTTGTTTTACCCTTTAAACTCAAAATACCTGAACTGCTAAGGTTGATAAAGATTTATGGTAATACTGATGTTATTAATGCACTGGCTAGGTAAAAGGTTAAAAGACCCAAAGGTAATTTAAAAGTTCTTAAGCCTGGGACTAAAAGAAAGGCATATTAAAAACGCTTAAATTCAGATGCAAAATTCTTAAACTTCTTTGGGAAATTGGATAAAATACAATGTAATATCATACAGTTGAGGATTTCAAATAATGTCAATCTTCTACAACAAACTACGCAAGATTGTCAAAGGTTTTCTTAAACTGTACCTCGTTACCAACCTTTTTTCTTGTTAATTTCACGAAACAATTTCTCAACATCTCTAAC
Organism: Saccostrea cuccullata; assembly: GCF_032062105.1. Taxonomy (NCBI): domain Eukaryota; kingdom Metazoa; phylum Mollusca; class Bivalvia; order Ostreida; family Ostreidae; genus Saccostrea; species Saccostrea cuccullata. Next base: position 14,983 of record NW_026920365.1, on the reverse strand, counting down.
GTCATGCTTTTTATGATCACTAGAGGTCTTGATGCAGATTTCACACAAGGCAGTCTCACACAGGACACAGAACTGGGACAATGGATTACTTGGATGCTTTACACACTTCATCTTCTCCAGAGGGAGACCTGCAAATTCATAAGAAATATTAAATGTACAGGTAGATATCCAGAGGGAAAACTATAAAAAGGCTTTAAATAGAATGGTTTTTAATGTACGTATGCGCCATAATCTAGCAAAATTAACAGAAGATTCATGCTCACCTGAATAGCTATGGTTATATATATATATATATATATATTTTTTAAAATAAAATAAAAAGGAACACTTGTTAAAACGTAAGCGCTTTCATTGTTTTTTTCAGACGTTTTAAACAATTTAAGTTGTGACGTAATAACGTTACCTAGTGGTAACGTCAAAAACAATACAATAACGTCACAATACTGAAAGAAGAAACTTTGACATGAGTTTAAAAGAAAATAAACATACTGTTTGCATACAAATGCTTTTGTTTTACAAAAATATAAATATAAAGTGAACTATTTAGTGATGGTTTTAACAGTTTTATAAAGTATTTCTCCTTTTCCCGTCTTTGCACCACATTGTCTGTATAAAGTTGGTAAAAATGGAAACACTAAAATTGTCCCCGGCCACAAATATCAAGATGTCCGCTTACATTTATTTTACGGTATTCAGGTTGGTTAATGTGCTGTTTGTGTATGCGGATACGTGTACGTAGTGTGGTTCCAGTTTCCCCAATATAGAATTGTCCACATCCTGCACATGATACAATAAATAACGTTTTTAGACCCGCATGTCATGTCTGCCTTTACGGTAAAGTCTTTATTCCCGAAATTAAAGGTACTTCCAGTTTTCATGACGGAATTGCAGGTTCCACAGCGGAGATCGGGAACACTTCCCTGACTTGAATATAAACGTTGTTGGTGGAATGAGGATTTGCATAATATCCTCTTCGTAGATTCCTTGGTTGTCGTTTGCTGTTGATATACGTATACTTTTTCTAATACTTTGGTCATTTCCTCATCGGTTTCTTAGAACATTGTTTAGTCGACGAACGGTTGAAGTAATATTCTTGTTTCTCGGATTGTGAGTAGTGACCAAAGGTAATATCTTTAAATCTGAAGTTTGGCTTCTGGTTGGATTAATAATGTATTCTCTGTCCAGTTTTATTGCCTCTTTGATTCAATCTTCAATGATGCCCATATAATAATGTTGAAGTACCAAGCTTGATGTATGTAAAGCAAAGAGTTTTCAAAATATTCATTGATGAATATCTTCCTCCATACAAGCTGTCAAAGTATCATACATGAAGCTCAATCAGTAGAGCACGCATTCTATGATGACGAGATTGTTTGTTTTATGACCTTTAACGTCGCCCGCGTAGCTCAATGGTTATAGAGCGTCTGCTCTAGATTCCCGAAATAGGGTGTAGATCCTTACGTCCTTGGTTCAAATCCCCTGTGGGACGTGAAGAGCTGTCCTTCAGATAAGACAGTATAAACTGAGGTCCCGTGTCTCAGTGGGTGCTGGCACGTAATGATCACTGACTGCTCAATGGCCCTTAGCTGCAATAATGTAGCCCTCTCCGATTTTTTTATCTAATGTTTTCTGGAGAGGGCTACAATTCATCAGCATCTCCGTAATGGTGCAAAAATATTTTACAGATACGGATAACTGCAGGGAGAATAAATTGTATTTACATTTAACTTACTAATAAGACGAAATTTTTATTCACTTGCGACACCATAGCCGTTAAACGCGAAAACCATGTAAACTAAATTTGTTTGTCTTACTCTGCAGCCATTACAGTTCATGCGTGACGTACCGATACTTGTGCTTGAAATTTAGAATATCTCAATCAAGCAAATGTTGATGTTTATACATAATTGTGATGAATAGTAACACTTAACATCGATAATAAAATCATTCCATGTGTCATTTTTTCATTACAGCGATATTAAGGCGTAAAATAATGTAATTTCCCAAATCCGCTCCCTATAGATCCTTAATCTCATTGGCTGTACCAAATAAAATCTGTCAAGGTCAGTAAACACAGCGGATAAACTTAAGTTGTGATGTTGACATACAAGAAAAATACGGATATATGGATTGTTCTGTAATTTTGGATCGATATATCTCTGGGATAACCCCAATTTGGAAGTCCAGGTAAGACATATTATTGAAATTGCCGTTTACTGACAATTTGATCCAAATCCGTGCGGGAGTGAAACGCTTCCGCATTGCACCATTACGGAGATCCTTATGAGTTGTAGCCCTCTCAAAAAAGCAGAGGGCTACATTATTGCAGATAAATGGCCCTAAGTGCCGAGTGGACAAAATTTGCAGCTCTCCACTGGGAAGTGGTGGCGACTCCATATGCTCGAGAGGGACGTTTAACAATATACAAACAAACAAAAAATAACCTGAGACCTTATAAGCCAAAGAGATCATCTACTCCCTAAATGGAATTAAATATCAATTTTGATATCTGTTTAACAAAAGATTCACAAGAATATGACCGATAAGTGTCTTCCTATATCAAGTTTGACCATTAACCGTTCACCTTACAAATGTATGTACTTGAAATCAACAGATTATGTAACTTCTCCATAAAACCTAGTGTAGCAGGGTTAATGTCTTTCTAGCAAATCTCTGTGATGGGTTTGCTCCTTGACTTTTGAACTAAAATCGTACAGGTCATCTACCCTTTATAGGGGAGTAAGTTTTGTTTCTGTCAAGCAAAGGGTCCTCAGGATATTGACATGCCTATTTGGGTTAAGATTCTATATATGGTGAGTTGTTCTAAGTCCAAAGTAACAAGAATATTATTTACATGTTCATTATTTACATGTTCAAGACTTAGTTAATTTCAAGGAAAAACAATATCTAAAACGTTTAACAATCTGACATGGCGATAAAATTGTCTAAATAACTTGATTTGACATAAAGCGTGAACAAATTTTCAATGGTTTTGTTATCATAGGCCTCCCAATTGCCCATGCAGTGAGATTGGACAGTAATATATTTAATTAATAACAAGTGCAACACAACTTTTTTCTAAGAAATATCTTCTGTAATATGGTTTCATAGAAGAAAAGTTTCACAAGAAATTGTAATTAGTGGTCCATGGGCCACAACGCTCACATAAGTAACTTTTGTCGGCTGTTACATAGTCTCCATAAATAAGTCTATAGAAGTTATAAACACAATACAACAGTATAACTTACCAGTCAGAGAAGCTCCATAAATAAGTCTATAGAAGTCATAAACACAATACAACAATATAACTTACCGGTCAGAGAATCTCCATACATAAGTCTATAGAAGTCATAAAAACAATACAACATTATAACTTACAAGTCAGAGAGTCCCCATAAATAAGTCTATAGAAGTCATTAAACACAATACAACAGTATAACTTACCAGTCAGAGAGTCTCTCTATAGATAAGTCTATAGAAGTCATAAAAACAATACAACAGTATAACCTAACAGTCAGAGAGTCTCCATAAATAAGTCTATAGAAGTCATAAACACAATACAACAGTATAACTTACCGGTCACAGAGTCTCTATAGATAAGTCTATAGAAGTCATAAACACAATACAACAGTATAACTTACCGGTCAGAGAGTCTCCATAAATAAGTCTATAGAAGTCATAAGCACAACACAACAGTATAACTTACCAGTCAGAGAGTCACAATAAATAAGTCTATAGAAGTCATAAACACAATACAACAGTATAACTTACAAGTCAGAGAGTCACAATAAATAAGTCTATAGAAGTCATAAACACAATACAACAGTTTAACTTACCAGTCAGAGAGTCACAATAAATAAGTCTATAGAAGTCATAAACACAATACAACAGTATAACTTACAAGTCAGAGAGTCTCCATAAACAAGTCTATAGATGTTTACTGTGCTGTTGATCCTTGATCCAACCAAGAGTAACTGAGTTCTTTCATCATAACTCATGCTCCATGGTACGTCTATCCCGTGTTGTTGTGTGTCTGCCTGTGACAGGAGTCGCTGGTAACTGTCCAGGATCTGTACTGACAAGGTGGTAAGATCAACACACCAGGATGTGTGACAGCGCGTCAGTGCAGATTCCACGTGGTGCTAGTCCTGATCCTGATGTAGGACCTCTGTAGGTGAATCGATGTCTACCTCCACGATCCGTCACCACTACACCACGGTAATAGTCAGCACAATAACATCTCCATTGCAGTTCTCTGTGATATAGATAGGTTTTATACACAGTCTCTGACCTGTGTTGTCGTGCTGCATGGTCTGTGTTGTCCTGTGTTAGTGTAACGGTTACTTGGCCTTTCATTGTATAGTCAACATACATCTCGCCGACCAGCAGGTCTCCAGTGGAGGGGGAGCTGTAGACACACTGTGGTCCCCATGTGAATCTGTTATACGGTATTAATGTGTTGTATGGTATTAATACAGTCTTTACTTTGTTATCTTTAGACAGTTTGTTAATGTTACCATTCCTGTCTATATAAATTAAATCGCCGTCACTTGTCACAGTGTGTACTCCACCATCAAATGTAGTTATATCTGTAACACGATGTAGTTCTTCACCTGCAGCGTTTGACAGGACTAGATGGCCTTTATCATCAGAGATCCAGACCCGGTCAGAAGATATATGGGAAACGTGATTACACCCAGTAACACCAGTCACTCTGAAAGATTTCTCTAACACTAATCTAGGCATCATTTGATTTTTTTTCCTGTGGTTTCTATCCGTAACAGAATCCAGTGTTGATTTCCTTCTGTCAGGGAGATTTCTCTGTAAACAACAACATTCTGCTAATATTATGTACTTCAACGACAAGCCTTCTTTATGATTTAATATATTAGATGAATAGCTAATTAATATCCTACAGAGAGAGAGAGAGTCACTGTACACTTAATATATGGTATTTAATTTATTACTATATCTCATATAAATAATCAAAAAGTAAAGAGGAATAATGCTGTTTAAGGAGTAATTGTGGGATTATTACGAGACGCAGAGTCAATCCGATTGCATGGACTAACATAAATATATGTAGAGACAGTGTGAATCGAAATTTAAGGGTGAAACAAATGGAGCTTTTCAAGAAAGCTTTCCGTCTTTAGCTACAACCTTAAACAGTTACTGGTCTAGACCTATTAGGCCGTAAAATTCTTTTGAATTTCTTGATTTTGTATTTCTACGTTAGCTTTTTACTGGCATTAGCCCATCACCGTTGTCGCTCGGTCATCTGCCTAAACCTTGACTTGCCGAGAGTTTTCGGCAAACCTTGACTGATTCCGTTACCACTTTCAAACGAGAAAAGGGGAAATTTAAAGAATAATAACAAATTGTAAAGCCTGCAAGCAATTAATTTCAAATTTTATTTACAATGAAATTAAAGAGACACTTTTAGCTACTGCTATAAACAATATAATGTTATTTAGAATTAATTACTGCTGATTTTTTATCGTTTTGTCATTTTTTTAAGATTGAAAATCTTGCCAAATTGTTAAGTTGTACGAATATTAGATCATCAGAAAATTATCTCATTTGCCTTGAACAGCATTTCAACCAATGCAATAATTTAAAAATTTCTCATCATACAATTTATACCAATCACAGAAGAGAGGAAGTTCTTAGTCCGAAGACTGTAAATAATACTGTCTTCTAAGGAAGACGGTTATAAACTGAATGCACGTTTTTAAGCCCAGAAGGACCAGTGGGGAGTACAACGTAAACAAAGCGGTGTGGCATACCTTTATCTGTTATAATGTATAGTGGAGTATTTTTGTGGAGCAGTCATTTAGCGTTTTAAAGATTTTTTTTATTGTACTGGCTGCTTATTATAAATAAGTGTTATAAATATGATATGTGAACAAAATGTCAAACAAGCCCCGGGGTTGAATATTTGGGGAGGGGGTGGGTGAATTTGCCTATTCACAATACTTTTAGTCTCTACCCATAGTTATCGTTCCAATTGTTGTAGCGAAGCGAACGATTACTCTGGGTATAGATTACAAGTACCTGTGGATAAGACATCGTCAGAATCTTGCACATATTAAATTTAGGTAAACATTGCCATATTTAAACTCTCAGGATAAGATCGGAAATACGGTTGAATGATTCACTTTTTTATTGGAAATTTCGGGTTTGGTTATCGAAAACAAAATTGTGATAAGAGAAAATGTTAAGAAACGTCAGGAATCTCTTCATGAAATCTAAATACTTCAAGTGCCTTGCACACATCTCTACTGTTTGGCTAGTATTTGTCTCTTTTAGAACATTGGACTTTAAAAAAAAATGTGTTTTCTTTGTTTTGCATTTCTCATTGAAATGTGCATGATCTTGATCAGTTTGAAAATATGGTACATGTATAAATTTTTTATATCACTTCAAGGTGCCAAGGTCGCCAGTTTTGGGGCAGACCTGTGCTCATATTTAAAAAAATTATTTTACAAATTTAAAAAATACCTCTTTCTCTAAACAATTCTACATAAAATAACATATAAGATCATTGGTTTGCCCCCCCCCCAAAAAAAAAATGAAAAATGTGATAGAATTTTTTTTGCTTTTTAAAGAGCTTTTTCATGGGTGTATGTCTAATATTGACAGTTTTTCAGTCGGGAATCATTGTTTCCCCATGTTAACTGTAATAAGTAGAACCCTGTAACGAATGTTAACAGACGAGATATTCTGCCGAAGCGCTGATGCAACTTAAATCATGTAGGCCTAACTGGTGAATAAAAAATAAAAATGTGAAAAGACAACATGTTTACATCAGGTAAGTTTATTCTTTTAAACAGCAGATAAATATACAGACCTATATTGTAAACGAAACTTAAAACATGATTTGTTTACATTGTATACAACAGGTACACTGCAGGTCTGATTTGAACATATTTTATTGTACTAAATATATACAATGGGATTGGGCACAAGTTCTAAAAACTTAAATCGTCCTCTCCCTACATGAGATATTATAACAGGATGAATTAGAAGTGTTCAACAGTTTGTACAAAATAGATTACATGTAAATTAAATAAACTCTCATTATGGACATATATATATATATACTGCTACATTATTGTTTATACAAATGATTATAAAAATACGTACAATCATTTAAATCTACCAGAATGCTATAAGAATGTACAATAGAAAATAGATTCATTTTCAGCAATACTGAGTGATGTTGTCCCAGAGTAAAGTCTGAATGTGAACAATATGGACTTTATTAAATCTCAAGTCTTATCGGAAAACTCTTTCCTGGCCTCGTTGTAATGATGTGTATCTTCTACCTTACCGCAGGAGCATATTGGACTAGATATTATATTACATCTATAAAGATAGAGCATTTTGTTAGCACGCAGTTGTGCCGAAGTCGTGTATGCAGTATGTTGTTGCATCTTTTACCAAAATTAAAATAAGGCGGAGCTTCTGTTATTTTTTGTTTAATTTTAATTTTGAAGGCAGACAAAGAGCACGAAATTCTGGTATTTAGCGATAAGGAATTCCCATTCATTTATTACAGTTGGTACAAATGATGATTTGTAAGTTTGCAATTTACATACAGGTATACTATAATTTTGTGAGTTTCTTGTTGTATATGCAGAAGCATTACATCGCATATCTGGTATAATCTCAGATAGGTAATCTGGTACTAAATCATTGTGAATTTTGTACATAGTATTTAATATTTAATCTTTGGATCTTGCGTCTGACTGCAGGTCTATATATACACACTTTCTACACGGCTGCTCAAGACAAACAGAGCCTTTCGAAAGCATGTAATCCATGTTTCATATTATCCTAGTTTGTGACAATAGCGCTGTTAACAACTCATCAATATTATTTGAAATCATTAATTATTTTTCTGTAGGAAATTGAAAGTTTATATACTACTATTACTAGATCTATATATAGCTTGTATATGTACCCATATATTGCCATTAAAATGAATGGAAAAAAAATGAAAGTGATCAGAACCTTGTTATAACATCTTCATTCTGATCACAAATTCTAGTTCTGCATTAAATTTGTTTATATACTATCCTCATATCAGAGAAATCATTAGACATGTTTATTTACATGTAAATCAAAAGCGAAAGTGAAGGTCACTATATACGAGGGGGCGTTTTAATATTTTTTGTCCAAACCGTATTACAGCAACAAAAACAAAACAGGAATTTAAATCATTTATTGCATTCCCTCAAAGTAATCTCCTTTGTATTTAATACAGAGATGAAGTCTTTTAATCCAGTCATAAAACACGTTTTTGTAAGTTTTTTTTGGTATACCCCTTAGATACTGAAAAATAGCTGATCCCAGCGCTGACCGCGATTGGAAACGCCTTCCAGAGAGGGCTTCTTTTAGTTTTGGAAACAAGAAAAAGTCACACGGAGAAAGATCCGGTGAATATGCAGGATGCGGAAGTTCGACAACTTTGTGACGCTGTAAAAAGTCTCAATAACTTTTGCTTTATGGGCAGGAGCATTGTCATGCAGAAGTTTAATGCCTCTCAAACCGGTATTAGGTCGTCTTTTTTTGTAAAAATTATAAAGTCTCGGAAGTATACTTGAGGAATACATATTTCCAGTGACACTTCTGCCCTGTGGGACTGCATATTGGACTACCAAGCCATTTGAGTTGAAAAATATTGCGTATAGAGCTTTCTTAGAAGTTTGAGTTCTTTTTGAAATTGTTGGTCTCCTCATATTCTTTCCAATCCAAACCTGATTTTTTTTTCATTTTTCTTTCTGGCTGAAAAAAATTAACCCATGTTTCATCACCTGTGACAATCTGACTAAGCTTCCTAGTGTCCATATTTTTAAACATTTTTAGAAGTTTTTGGCATTTTTGTAAACGGTCCCTCTTCTGAGTTTTGGTAAGAATGTGTGGAATCCACCTAGCACAAATTTTACGGTACTTTAATTTAGTTTTTAAACTAGTAAAAAACTGCCCGTTGAAATTTCTACACGTTTTGCTATTTCTTTGACTTTAAGTCGTGCATCTGTCTTAAGATCTAGAATATCACGGATTTTGGAAACATTACTTTTGGTGACTGCTCTTGGTGGTCTTCCTGAATGGTTGTCGTCGGAAACACGTGTTCTACCACTCTTAAACTTGCTTACCCATCTGTAAACTGTCTTTTTTGAAATAACAGACCCACCATATATCCGAACAATTTCTTCATATATTTCATTTCGTTCTATACCAGTGACACAACGAGCAAGAATATACCTTCTTATTTCAAGTGACTCCAGACTTCGTGTTTTACCCATAATTGATGTCCTGTGTATTCGGGTAGGTCAGTTGCAAACGTAAGTGTGTGTTTCAGAGTGCACGGACTTGTTCCAAATTTTGACACAATGTCAATAAAAGATATATTCATTCATGGATGACCAGATACCGAATCGACTGATCTAATTTTTATTGAAAACCATTAGGGACAAAAAATATTGAACGCCTGCCTGGTATACCACAAACAATCTTTATGTCGAGATCGATGTTAGTGTAGCGAGTATGCGAGCAGATCTAACATCAAATTTCAATTAGATTGATGCAGCCTGGAAATATTCAACAATATTTTTAATCCAAACTAGGGCTAATTGTAACAGGGACCGTTACAAGATGTTCCCAAAACGCTCCCCCAACTCCCTTTTGGTGCCATATTCCCTGTAAGCTTCATTAAATAAGACATACTTTATGCAATTTAGACTTAAACAACGTTTTTCAGAAGAATAAAAAAATCGTATATTTAAATTTAGCATTGCACGCGTGCTCATGTGAATACATGTGCGTAATTGACCATATCATTTTGTCTACACTATCTATATATTTTAATATACTTAATATCAAAGCATTTAATCCACAAGTATTAAAAAATACACTCTTTCAAGCGTAGTTTTAATTTTACTTATTTCACGTGCATGCACGTGCAAGCATGACCATACCTTCTTGTAGGAGTCCATTGTGTTTATCTTTATTCTAAATCCCATCCTGTTTGGTTGAAAACTAGGGCTGGGCAATAATATCGATATTTCAATATATTGCAAAACAATAACAAAAAATATCGTATCGCAATACGATTTTGTAATATCGATATCTTGGCAAAATGCTTAGATTAAGGAATTTTGTAATTAAATATAAAAATGTACTTATGAAAGTTTGTTATCAAGCCAAACAGTAGGACAGAAGTTGTTTTGTGGATAACTTAAATGAAATCAACAAGATTTTTTTCCGTGTTGGTAACTGATTATTGTTATGAACATTCTGCATGTAAATTATAGCAAATATAGTAAGAAAATGTCATTTTAATTACATTGAAAATATTGCAATACATATCGCAATACAGTTAAAAATATCGCAATATATCGCAAAACGAAATCTCGGGCCAATACCCAGCCCTATTGAAAACGAAGGGAGTTATAACCATTTAAAGTTTAAGCCAATCAGACTGCAGTGCACGTACATGCGCGTGATTTCATGAAAATATTAAAAATTTTATTGTAGGATATCTTAATGCATGACTATGTTTTAAATTTCAAAGCATTTCGTCAAAAAAAAGGAAAATATTGAAATTTATGTTTCAGTCAATCACAGCATGCGCATGATGACCATACCTTCTTGTGGGAGTCCATTATGCTCTCTATGTTCTAAATCCCATCATGTTTGGTTGGAAAACAAGGGAGTTATAGCCATTTAAAGTTTACGCCAATCAGATTGCAGCACACCTACATGCGCGTGTTTCATGACAATTGTTATATATCATATTTTTGAACATCCTAAAGTATGCCTTTGTTTTAAATTTCAAAGCATTTTGTCAAAAAACAGAAATGATATTGAGATTTTTGTTTCAGCCAATCAGAGCAAAGCGCCCGTGCATGCGCGTAAGTTCCTGCGTATATGTCAATGTCATATTATTTACACTATTATATATCTTAATATAATGAGTCTCAAATAATTTCATTCAAAAATGTAAAAGTTATAGCTATATTAAGTATATCAGTCATTTCACTCATATCACGCTCACGCACGTGCAGGCGTATGCGCGCAAAATGACCATCGTTCCAAACACCTACACTACACATCAATTAACCCTAAAAGGTTTTAGCTTAGTTGGGCGAACATTTTCTGAGAACACTCGCGGACAAAAAAAGACCGGAGAAGAAATAAGAAAAAACTAGATGAGATCTCGTTGCGAGCAACGAGTAGGTCTTCCGTTCGATTTTTGATAAGATCATTTAAGTTCAACTTTAAATGAAAAAAATGTTCATATCAAATAATCAAAATACGTGAGAACACATTTAAGAGTGAAATCTGTAAATTTCGGACAACTTCGGTCTTTATAATTCACTTCCGGTGTGACCGGAAGTACTTAAAATGACCTATAACTCCTCTCTGAGTGTGAAGGAATCATCCTTGATAATTTCGATGAAAAATGCTCATTTTTTGGACTACTTCCGGTTTGAAAAAATAACTTCCGGTGGACATAATATAACTCGAGACACTTTATTTGCCTCCATAAGAAACATTTTAAAATGAAAAAAATAAAATTTTGCATATTTTTAAACTACTTCCGGTGGACAACGGACGTGACGGCAACAAAAACTTTATACAAAATTCAGTAGAGCCTGTCACAATGTATCATCCCTGAAAGTTTCAAGACTCAATCTCTAACCGTTTTTGAGAACACTTCCGGACAAAATGACACTTTAAAAAAAGAAAATTGGCCGTATCTCGCGACCGGAGGTGATGACGGCAAAATTAAAAAAAACCGCCCTAAGTTCATATGATTTGCCATCATCGCTGAAAGTTTCATAAAGATCTGTCGAGGCGTTCTCGAGAAATCGCCTGCACAAAATCGGTAAGAAAAAAAATAATAATAATAACTAGAAAGTCTGCTATTGCAAGCAATAGCATATGTCGCCCCGAACTGTTCCCCTATTTCCATGGCAGCTATTGATAATTTCGGACAAGACTAATTTTTAGTATCAATATAACAATACCCATTAGCTATACTTTGACAACCATCAACTCCTATCAGTACTTTCAGTACTTTGATTTAAAAATCAAACTTAAAGAATTTTCACTTCCCTCTGGTTTCCATGGCAATGATCGATTATTTCAAAATTTTAAATTCGAATCGCACAACTACAACTACTAATCAATAAAATAAAAAAAGTTTCATGACGAATGTTCAAGGGACCAGAGAGAACACTCGCGGACAAAACTCGTCAAAATTCGTCGCTTTTTGCAGGTTTCCATGGCAACGGTAGCCATTTTGAATCTGAATAACCACATGGCACAACAACAACCAGTGATACTCTTTTAAGGAAAGTTTCAGGAAGATTGTCCCAGCCATCTCTGAGAAAACGCCTGGACAAAAAACATGCGTACAATCGCAATATGTCGTCCCGACACTTCGTTCGGGACGACTTAACAATAATAGTAAGAAACAGAACATTATTAAGAGGTGAAAACAGAAAGAAAGGGAAAATGGGGTATTTGCAACCCCAAAATACATGGGGACTTGACCCTTTTTAAAAAGATATTTTGTACATAATGTGACTGGAAATTCTTTGAGAATCATCCCCCGACAAGGCAGGGTTAAAGTCGACTAAGGGTATCAATGCATGGATATATTAGTAGTATAGACAAGATGACATGCTCAAAATAGGAAGATCTTACGCGCATGCATGTGCGCTTCGCTCTGATTGGCTGAAACTAAAGTCTCAATATCTTTCTTGTTTTACGTCATAATCCTTTGGAATTTTGAACATAGTCATACGTTATGAAGATCTACAGTCTGATATTTAAGAATTATCTTGAAAACACGTGAATCCACGTGTGGTGTATAACTTTCTTGTTTCTCAACAAAACAGGATGAAATTTAGAATATGAATAGGTATAATGGATTCCTGTGTGATACTACTATCAAAATAAAATGCAAGGACGTGCTTGCATGCACTTGCGCATGCGCAATGCGTTAAATGAACAATATATTTGAAAAACAGTAACATTAATTTTTTTATGACTTTTTATTGATTCTTGGAATATATAAGAAATGTAAATGATTTAGCAACAATCCATTATCACCTTGCATAAGCATGCACATGCTTTTGCATGCAGTGTGTTAAATGACAAAAAGTTTATATCATTGTAGTTTTAAAAGTCTTTTATGAAATCCTGCAATACTGAGCATATTAAAAAAGTTTTAAAGGAAGTTTTAAAGGAAATTGGCACAAAAAGGGAGTTGGGGAGCGTTTGGGGAACATCTGTAACGGTCCCCGTTACAATTAGAACTAGTTTGATATTGGCTTTATCCAATTCCGCAGCACAGTTAAGGTTCTTGTAAGGAGGCGGGGCCTAATTTGTACAGGAAATGTTTACTTTGACGTCAAAGAGGTCTTCAAAATGCCACAAAATGAAATTATTTCCTATTTCAAACAGCTGGATAGCTGTATACTACATAAACTTACTATTACATGCAGTTGTGTCGTTTGTTAAATCCCACACATCAGTATATAAATGATGCATCAATCGCAATGGACTTGTCAATGTGACGTTATCAAGCAAAAATGACGAAGTTTGTACACAGTGAGAGGCTGATCAAGTCACATTTTTTCTAGAATAAAAAATGTCTTTTGTTTGCAAATAAAATATTATTTGCAGTTAGCTAAAAGACTGTTAACTTGCAACGTATGTTTAGTATTTTATTCATACTGTCCATACATTCTCCAGACAAGTGATACTGTCGTGTGTTTGTATGCAGATTCATTGAAAATGTAATGGAAGGCCTAATAAATCGATTATTAATACCCTCAATATATCTTGTCAAATTTTTACACATAAACTTAAGAAGCATTAAGATATTTGAAAAGCCCTGCGAACCTCATGAAATCTTGCAACCAATTAATTATAGCTATATTTAATGTAGTTCACCAGCAAAATATTCAACCTGCCGTCCAACAAATTAAATTTTATCAATCAAAAAAGGAAATCTTTATAGGTTCTCAGCACTTTTCACAAGCTACATATAGTGTTGAAAAGGATCATTATATAAAATAAGTATTTTAACTTGGTTATGCCCTTGCAATATTGTTTATAGATGACCTCTAAACTGCAAGTATAATTGCTAATATCATGTGACGTAGACATTACCTGACAAATCTAAATAAAAAATCTAATTGTCTCCAACATGTAGATTTAAACTACAATACATTTTTTTGATATCAGTGAAGTCCTAAAAAGAATCGCCCATCCTAATAAAGTGTATATTTTTTATATTAAAAAATCGCCATTTCCATTTGTAACCTTAACTAAGCCGCGTCGTTGAAATGGTGTATATTCGCTTGGCAAGGCTCGCGAATATGTACACAATTTCAACTCGTTGGATTAAGCCAATATCAAACCACACAATATAGATATCCTCTATAAAAATGATGGAAGTTAACTGTGGAAATGCAAAGTATTTTAACCCTATAACAATTATGAAAAAAAAAATTATTTTCTTACATATTATCATAAAGTGATACCTTTCTAATAACAACTGCACTTTACATAATACATATGAATAACTCTTTTTACGCCACTGCGGAGAGAGAAAGAGGGAGACAAAGACAGAGAGATATTTGTATTTAAAAATTCTTTAATTCGAAGCTGATAATTTGACAACGCTATGAAATCTTTATGTACGATATGTTTAGAAAGAAAAATAATCTCGAAAATAATTGTAAAAGTAATTCGTAGAATGAACACGGATTTTGCAACCATGGAGATATGACCAATTGCCAAGGATCAGTTAGCATAAAAAGTTAACAACATAGATTAAATAGTTTTATTTAACAAAAGAAGTTGAGAAAATATTCAGGTTATTTACACATGGCTGATAGTGAAGAAAATCTGGATACATTCCCGTTCATTTAGATAAATGGAGGTTAAATATTGTATA
>NW_026920364.1:0-17008 GCF_032062105.1 Saccostrea cuccullata | reverse complement strand
ACAGTAATTATCAGTATTTATCAGAGACAACAAAAAATATCAGCAACAACAGTAATAATAACAGCAAATATCAGTATTTATCAGCAACAACAGCACAGTATCAGTAATTATCAAACTTTATCAGTAAAATTTGGGATTCTCAGCACTTTTTTCGTCCAGCAGTGATACTACCAGACTTGCTTCGGATGCTGAATCTGACCTACATTTTCCAGTCAGGGGCATCATGGAATCAGTTATTTTTCATAATAACTTGTTCAGGTTACCTTACTTATATATGACTATACAAAGAAGTAACTCATTTGAGTTAATTGAATGCCTATCAATTTTGCTACAAAACATCAATATGTTGAGTTTTTTGCTGATTAAAGATGATGCAAGGCTGATAAAGTTATAAATATATGTACTTCTTTTAAAAAACTCAACAGACTTAATTTCTCCTGAGCAGATTGGATGATATTAAATAAATATCATGATTTTTTGAAAGGAAAAATCATTTGGTTTTAGGAACATTTCAGGGGTGAATTACACATCTTCCGCCAATTTTGCCAACACTGCGACTAATTTTCTCATAATCATTGGACATTACTGTACAATCTGTAAGTCTTATATTTTTTGTGCAAAGCTGTATATTTTTGTGCAAGAGTTCTAAAGTGAGGTGGGTTAAGGATGAAATAACAGAAATAAGTTATGATTTGTGGAATTTTAGTGTCCTAGATTGTAAAGATAGATTACTTTTCCTGTCATAAACCATCTAACCAGAACTTGATAACCCAAGCACAGCATGAATAAAGCTATTCAGATTCCAGTAGGTTTACACTAATGAGTAGTAAAGTATCAATAACAGGAATAAGTTACTGAAGAAAAGCATAATCAGGGGAAGATAACCCAAAATGTACACATTTAATAACTTAAACAAATTATTTGAAAAATAACTTGTTTCCATGATGCCCTTGACTGTTTCTGGACGAGTAAACAGGTTAAAGTTTATGGTGCAGGATTCATTTCCAAGTAACTTTGCGCCCTATAATGACCAAACTTGCATGGATGGTACATCTAAGGGTGCATTCTACTAGGCTGGCTTCGGATGCTGAATCTGACCTACATTTTCTGGATTAGTGGAAAGGTTAATTATTTTATACAGGTTTCATTTGCAAGTAACTTTAAGCCCTATGTTGACCAAACTTGCATGGATGATACATCTTAGGATGCACACTAATGGACTTGCTTCAGATGCTGAATTCGACATACATTTTCCAGATAATAGACCTCGTAAAAGTTATGGGTGCAAGTCTATCACCAAGAAACTATAAGTCTTATATAAACCAGTTGCTTAAATGATGCGTCAAGGGATGAAAACTCTCAATCTTGCTTCAGATGCTGGATTTTAATTACATTTTCATGATGAAGAACTAGTTTTTAGTTTTTATATAGGTCAATTCCAAAGTATCAAAATTGCATAAATTTTGCATTTTCGGATGTACACTTTTTGTTGGTTAATTGTGTGACTTAAGGACAGACGAGACGTTCCTTAATAATAGATAAATTTTTCTAAAAGTTTGTCATTAAAGTATTGATACTAAAACATGTTTACTCACAAAAAATTGAGGTACCTCACCAGGCATTTCTGCAAGATACCAGGGGTAGTTTTTCTTATATAATCCTTTGGAGAGGAAAAATAATTTTCCAATTTCAAATGTTAAAGTGTTTGGATTTTTTAAAAACGTTTAGAAACTGGTTAAGAAATCAGAATGTTATTAAAATTTTGAATATCTTTCATACATTACGAAGATATACAAAACAGTTTTTGAGGAACGTCTCGTCTGCCCTTTAATTTGCCTTACTTAAAGACAACACATGTTGAGGTGAGCTCTGTAATCTCTGATTACCTATGTTTTATACCTAAAATAAACACGTACAGAAGTAAAGTAGGTAGGTCTAAATGATACATGTATTCTTTGAAGTCGTTAAGTTTCACTCCACTTTGCTTATTTAGTTAGGGAGACATTGAGTGGAATTTCTGGTCTCCTTTGGTTTTCATTATCAATATAAAATTTATAATAAATGACAAATTTTCTTTGCATTAATTAATATTTTTAATTTTAAACAAAATACAATTAAAAACAAAAATTGTATTTTAATTAACAGCTGGCAACAAGATGATTCTGTGGATGTTATGGACACCATCATGAATACTGTGTTCTTCAAAACAGTGGACCTGGCTTACAAAAAAGGTAAGGTATTACATAGAAAATGTGTTGGTCTTGTAATTACTGATTGTTGTATATTTTTGTTAGATGTATATCAAAATGTGTATTTGTTGTATGCATCTTTAAAAATTTTTTGGATTTGTTTTTTAATTTTTTGAGTTAAATAAAATCTTTTTGTAAAAATTACCGGGTTTTGAAAATTTTTTAACCTATTAAATTTTAAAAAAAAAATTTTTAAAAAAAGAAAGAAAGACAAAAAGAATTGCAGAATTTCAGGGCAGTTACTCAAACTTTTGTACGTTCAAAACAGATGTCAATAGTTTCATCTCTGGCGAACAACTGATGAATTGAGTATTATTTTTTTTATTCAAATGGATTGAAGACATTTTCCCAAAATTAAGGGCAGTGTTAAACTGTGATGAACTTGGAGACATTAAAGATAATGCTGGCTTTCAGTATTTGATACAAGCTGGATATGAACATATTGGACAAGTGTTATGATTTATGTAAAGTAAAGATAATTGCGTTGGATACGAGTTTTTATGAACATATTGGACATTAAGTGTTATGATTTATGTTAAATGAAATAGAAGTGTACAGGGAATATAGTTAATGTGTAAAATACGGAAAGGCAGCTCACCAATAATGTAATGTGCAGTAGAAGTAACGTTTCAGTTGAAATTTTGTTGGAAGGATTTTTTTAAAAAATTTGACGGTTATTTCTTTACACAGGGTTCATGTATATGATTCCTCCAAACATGGAGTTCAAACCGTTAGTGTAATTTTATATCATTTATAACATATAAAAGGAAAACCCCTGAGAAACTTTGTTTAAATTTGATAATTATTTGTATTGTGTAAAACCTGCCAAAATTTTAAATTTCAAACTTGAAGAGATTGTCGCTTTTTTATATATAATTTGCAATTATTATGTTTCTTGACGAGTTTTATTGAATGGGGTAAATGTAAATTACATCAACTCTCATTTTATTGGACAATTTTCCTAAAAAGCATGTAGATAGACGATGTAGAAAAAAGATGTTACTATCTTCACCCTCTGCAGTTTATTGCAAGGCAGTTTGTCAAGTCTTTCCTGATACCATGTACATGTTTAAAATTAATTTTCAACTAATCAGCATCCAGGAAAACGAACAATTACAATTGTAATGCAATGGATGGAGGATAGTCCAAAATCTTACTTAATGTGAAAAGAATCAGCTAGTTTGGTGAGATGCATCCTATATTTTAAGTCATTCAAATCCATATAATTTAAAACATCAAGGAATTGTTTTTTTGTTTGTTGATTTACAAATAAATATAAATTCTTGATATAATACAGTAAGTATAATGTTTGGATTACAGAGCATATTCAACATGTTAATTTAATGTTATATTTTTTAATTCTTTTTTACAGCTGTTTTACCAGACTGGTGTAGAGAGGATGTTTAAAGAGTTTCTGTCCAAATCAATGTTGGTAAGGTTATGATAAAACTACAGTGTATACATTATAAGTTATATATGTTGTTCATGACTGGGACAGAGAAAGTTTTTTCTTGCTGACATATTCCAACTTCCAAATTGCTTATAGTATAACCTCTAATTAGAAAGGACTTTGTTTTGTTACCTTCATATTTCATTTGGTTTAAGAAGCTGGTTTAAATGTTGAAGTAAAAGCTGATAGATAAATGAATACAATGAACAAGGTATTTGGTAAGAGTAAGTTGTCAATCCCAGCCACACAGACAAACAGTCCGTTTCCTGTATCGCTGTGTCACCAGAGGGCGTCGTAGGTACTAGCCGAACATCGCCTACGAAGGCTCGTCCACAGAAATCAGCGCAGAGCTCAGGGGTGACGAGTGTGCCAGCGTCGAACTTTGAGGTAAATATTTTTGGGGAATTTAGTGCATAAATATCATAATGCGTTGATGTAAAGACTTTTATATATAAAATGTATTTATAAATTAACACTAACCTTTTGTTATAGTCATGAAGGAGCAGTTATAATTTATAAAACATATCAATTTTTCAGCCGTTTGGATCCTCGGTACCTCCACTAGTTCCCTTGTTCTTCTGTCTCCAGTACCAGGACAGGTAAGTCAAGTTAACATCTCATCTAAGTAAGCCCTTTAGAGTTACTCACCTTTCTCTAATGTTAGGTCAGGTAAGTCATTTTATCTTCGTGTTTAAATAATTCATAAAGATTTACACACCCCTATAGCTGCCCAATAGAGTATTATCGGGTCTTCTTCAGGATCATCTCTGAACTATTATTTGATGTTTGTAGTAATCTTAAATAAAATATTTCCAATGTGCTGGTATGCTGTTGATGTTCCTTTGGTCTCAGGATGTATGGAACAAAAAACCTGCCTTTGGGGGAAAATTCCTGCATACCCATGATTCGACCTGGATACTTAAAAATCTCTATTTGTAGTACACGTTGACCTGCCACGCTCTAAAGGGATCACAAGGAATGTTTTAGGAATCGGGAGACGAATTCATCCTTAGCTTTATATTGGGGCCCCCCTTACAACTGTCAGCGGCAGTAAGTCTGTTCTGATTAATGTATATATAAGCGGGAGACGAATGTCGTCCTTTATATTTGGGGCCTCCACCTTACAACCGTCAGGGGCAGTATGTCTCTTCTGATTAAATATATGTAATCGGGAACGAATGTCGTCCTTTATATTCGGGGCCTCCACCTTAAAACCCCTCGGGGGCAGTAAGTCTGTTTGATTAAATATATGTAATCGGAAGCGAATGTCATCCTTTATATTCGGGGCCCCCATTTAAAACCCTCAGGGGCAGTAAGTTTTCTGATTAAATATATATAATCGGGAGACGAATGTCGTCCTTTATATTGGGGGCCTCCATCTTAAAACCCTCAGGGGCAGTAAGTCAATGTTTTGGTGAAATATTAATGTACAGTCATCTATGGAGGGAAATAAATCTGATAATTTAACCAACCATGTGAACATGGAACTCCATTGAGATGATTTGATTACATACATAATTCATGCTATAAGTTCGAGGGAACAACATAAGCATTTTGATAATAAATATAGTTTGATTGAATTACTCTACCATTGACATTTTAAAGCCCCCTTTTTTTATTGACGATGTATTTTTTATTTGTACCCATTGCAGGCCGTTGTGTGGGGGAATTAAAGACGGGATAAGGGGCCCATTTTATGTTTTATCTAGGACACAGTTTCAGAAATGGGTCATCTCTCAGCCGTCATAGAAAAGGTTCCTATTTAGACTGTTTGTTCGTGAAATATTAATTAGAAGCACTAAACAATTCCATGTTTTAAACAGTTACTGTATGGAGGTTGTATTTCACCTGCACTCTAAAATATGGTTATAGCAAACAAACATACATATGAGGAATTCAAGTTACAGTGAAGTTGAATTCATTTGAAAAAGTTTAAATTGTTTTATGAATTTAACGAATATAACTATTTACATTAATTAATATTAGAATATTTTTCCTGGCTTTTTGCTGTAAGCATGTTTTAGTGTACAAGAACATGATGGAATTAAATTTTTAAAAAGTTTAAAACTAGACCTGTAAATGAAGTGCAGCAAGTGCTACATGCTTGTAAGAGATATTGATTTCACAGTCTATAACTTTAAAAGATTTAAATTCCGTTAGATATTTCAGTCACTTTTTTCATTTGCAATTCTCAAAAATACATATGCAATATAGACCGTAACATTTGGTGAACAGTTTACATGTATATTGATGTTACATGTACATGTATAAAATACCGTATAAGTGGAAATTTTAGCGATGCGCAAATTTAGCAATTTGTCCTTAAAAATAGATATTTTATTTTTAGCGAGATGTAATTTTAGCGATTTTAAAATGCTCACTAAAGAAGCTATTACAGATAAAATACAATTAATTTTTAGCGACATTTATTTTTAGCGATCTCGACACCCTCGCTAATAATGCCAAAATTAAATCCTTGCCATAAATTCTGCTTTTAAGGTATTTCTTTTTTCCAGCTGTTCTATCAGATTAATGTAGATAGGATGTTTAGAATTTTCTCTCCAAAAAGGTTTGGGTAAGGTCCAAATAAACTCTTGATATACATTACAAGTTATCTGAACTACGTTATTGCTTTCTATGTCAGAGAGTTTTTCTTGGTTACCTTTTCTAACTTTCAAATTTTTTTTGTATGAATTATAATTACAAATGGCTTTTGTACTTGATTACTGTTTGTTTTCTCCATATTTTATGTACACATAGCTATGGAAAGCTGGTTTCAATTTTAAAACTATAGTTATATCTGATAGAAAAATTTACATCCAACAATTCCACAGGGTCAGTTTCATTTCTGTAAGCAACACTTAAATAGACATGATTATTTTCTGTAAAAGGAAAAAAAAAGAGTTATAAAAAAGGTGTTAAATCCAGTTTTTTTTATGTCGTTTAGAACCAGGACTCACGACAGCTGAGACCTGGTTGATAGACATGCAGCCCACTCAGTATGTCGAGGTTTTCCCTGACATATAATCAGAAATAATAATTTACTATTCACCTTTTCTAAAAAAGAGGGGGTATACTGTTTCAAACTTTGTGTATCTGTCTTTTTATCTGTAAAAAATTTTTGTCACAGTTTTCTCAAACTACTCAATGCAGATGCCTCTTGTTCTAACATGACTTTTCTTCTTTTTTTTCAGACCAGGTGTTGTATTTCTTGGTGCAGGTGTCAATATGCACGTAGATTGACTGTACACATCGGACTGGGTAAGATAGACTTCATTAAGAATTAATCATGAATGTTGATGGTGTTAAAGTGTTTCAACACCTGTCCAATAACATGACCAGACATTCAGTGCTCCAAGTTGCGTCTATAAGGGTTGCATTTAAACCAAAAAATTCATTTTGCCCCCCAAAAATTAAAAGAATATCGTTTTTTCATCCCTGCAAAATTTGGGCTCACGATTGTCTGAAACGATAGGACAAGACATACTTTTTTCCAAAGTTTCTCTATCAAGAAAATGTTTAAAAACAACTTTGTAAAACATCACAAAGACTGAGATTACGTAATGTTCCACCAGCATGCTGTACGATAGTCTACAGGATGTGTTGTGTTCAACCATATGCTTGTCTTTGGTGGCTCATGTAATATTTATAGTTTTTCCCGTCTGGAAATTGTTTTGTCACAGTAATAAGAAAGTCTTTAATTTAAAAAGGATACAATATATTGATGGTGCAATATAAAATGAATGTCGTTCATTGCTTATTGTATGCTACATGCATATGTGTTCCTGTATACAGGGTTATTTTCGCCCCATGTTATTTTTGTCCTTTTGAACTTGTGAACAAATTTGCCCCGTTTAAAATTCGCACGGCCAGTCATAGTTCTGTTTAAGAAATTATGAGGTGTAATTTGAATTCGCCCCGTTTTAAATTTGCCCAAAAAAGGAGGGGGTGGGGGCAAAAATAAAACGGGGGCAAAAATTTTCCCCGTATAGATCTACAGTATTCACAAAATGTCTTCACCTTGGCGAGAAAAATATTTATTGATGGCACCAGAAATTCTGAAATGGCAACCAAAATTTTTTTAGGTGTCATTTAGCCAACAGTCGTAGTAATTGCTACTTAGAAAAATGAACAATACTATAAATACATGCAATAAGGCCATCTGTCTATATAAATATATAAAAGGATATCGTATATACATGCATTCTTTGATAAGTCAGAATTTGGGGAATTAAACTTAGTACAAAGCTCTATGTCTGACTTATAGGCAGTATAAAATGATTGGTATTCTAGAAGGTTAATCTTTCTAAAGACTCAGAATCTGGGGGGATTAGGCGAGTCATATGCCCCCACGGTCGCTCTGTAAGCATATCGGAAATTTCATAGTTGTATGATACGATTTGCCTATAAACATTTAAACTCTATACAGTACTGTCCAAATGACAATTTCTATATTTTTTAAAACCCTTTCAGTTATCGTTACAGTATTTTTTTTAAAGTGATGCTTTTAATACTGCGTGTTAATTGTTTATCAGATATGTTTTGGGGTTTGGAGATGGTACACGCCCATGATCATATACATTTCAAACGTGTTATGTAGTCTTGATCTGAATGATTCAAAATATTATATACACATGTATCTTGGAAATGTAGTAATTGACCGTAAATAAATTCATCATCTTATCTATTCATTTTGTTTTTCGTGAAAAAATGTATTTATCTAAATTTCAATCTGAACTTAAAAAATCGTGATTCTAAAACTCACAACAAATAACTAGGTGCTTCAACACCGCCGCTATTACTACTGAGCCACGAAGTCCACATACAATGCCCTTTAAATAGCAAACATTTCTATATGTAAGGCAAACGCACCATTGGACTTGGAGTTTTTAGAAATGTTCCAAATTTAAGTAGGTAAACTCAATTTTTTTTTTATAGAGTGGGTCTTCGTACCATTTTTTTGAAACTGGTGAGAGATACACCCTCCACACCCCTTTTAAATTTATTTACGAACAAATGGAGAAAACCCACTCATAAAAAAAACACAGTTTTAACATTCCATTTCTATCATTTTTATGGTTTCTAAAGGGGTGTTACCATTTTGGTGGGCTAATTACAATCAATTTGTAAGTCATTTAATTCAGGTTTTATCTTTACTGTATCCATATGGTTATAAATAACACCCAAAATTAACAAAAAGTTGAATTAACAAAAATTTTTTAATCAATATTTTCCCTTGCGTAGGTTTTTTAAAACAAATTTTAATCTAAAAATATATAAAATATCAATAAGTGGTATTAAAAATAATACATATAGCTGCCTTAACAATGATTGTTAAAAGATAAATGAGGATTTCAAAGACTATTGGAAAATTAATCATCCATTCAGAATCTAATTTCTATTTCAGATCTTTGGTTGGTAAAAAAATAAAAAATTAAAGAAAATAACAACATGTAGAAAAATAAAACTGAAAAATGTAGTTGTTTTCTTTTTTACAAGATGGTTAGAATATTTACAATAGGATGAGTAGAACTGAATTTTAATTATCAAATAACACAACATTTGTCTTTATAAATATACTCTTCAAAAAAAGGAACGCATAGAAGAATTTTAGTGACACATTGAAAATAAAGATTATTTAGTAAAATGATGCATTGATATAACAGAAATGTGGTAAGCAACAGGAATACTATCTAAATGTCATAATTACTCAACAATTTTGAAAATACAGTCAGTATAAGGCCATTAAAGATCAATATCTGGTATGCCCTCTGCAGACACAAATGATAGCCACAAACGGCATCTAATGGAAGCAATGTGTGTAATAAGAAGTGTACAGGAATACTCTCCCACTCCAAATGTAGAGTTTTGGTCAGCTGTTGCAGAGTCTTGAGATGCGATTGTCTTTGGCAAATCATATCAATCCATTTTGTCCAATGCTGCTTAATTTGGATTAAATCTAGTGATTTAGATGACTGTGACAGAAACAGGTTGTTGTTGCTTTGCAAGAATTGGAGTGTCCAACGAGTCGTATGTGGCTGTGTTTTGTGAGATTGCAATACCGCGATGCTGCAAAATTGAATAGGTATGTGTTGGTAGAACATGGTTAGAGTACCTTTTCCAATCAAAGTCCAAGGAATTCGAACCAAATAAATCTCATTTTCTTATAATACCGTTTTCCATATCATTACACTACCACCACCAACTTTTTTGATGTCCTGGAGGCAGTTATCTGTCTAACATTCATTACAGAGCATTTGCACTCTTAAACTTATAAGAGGCTTTCAGATTAACATTCTGGACTAGTAGCTAAACCAAAATCTTCATCAGTGATGCTGTGGTCATACTCTTTTGATCAGAGATCTTTGAAGTCGATATTTGGTGTGTTGTGGGGTCAGAACAATGGCATGAATAATCCTCTTGCAATAATTCGTAGTAAACTGAAAACGGTCTTGTTAGATAATCTGTGCAGTTCAGGGATAGCTAATGCTTTAGATGACGTCATAGCATTACATTCACGCAGTTTACATAATCCTCCGAAGTGATGCTGTGTTGCTGATGTCACACGTAGTCTACCAAATTTTTCTTTTTGCGAACATTGGGTGTTCCATGTTAATGGTTTATGTTTTATAGGTTAGATATGGCGCTGTGCGTAACATTAAAACCTTTTGCAATTGTATGTTGCGGTATCCCTGCTTCCAGTCGCCCATTTTCCTTTTTTTGCTATGCAACATTCAAATGCAGTATTTTTAGGAAGCGTCATTTTTCAAATGAAACCAGATTCAAGATATTGAGAACCCCCGCTTTTGATAGCCCCTTCGTACCTGAAGGAATTGCATCAGAATTCAACAAATGAAAATTGAGAGTAAAATTTTGTGGGAAATTTTGCAAAATCAGGTCTTTTTGTCTGTGAGACTTGTAGAATATCTTTAAAGTTAATAATTGCATTAAAAATCATGCATTTCACTCAAATACATCATATCCATCTAAAAATAAAAGGTATGGCAAAACAATCATACACTTTTCAGGACATTGTTCCTTGAAGAGTATATGTGTATCCCAAAGAAAAAGGTCAAGGCTATAACAGATATCCAAGTCTGGACAAATCTTTTTCTTGTATATTCGTCTATATATGTGACTGCACACCAAGAATGTGCCACTGCCCTATTAAAGTATATGCACACAATCCGTTTGATTACACAGAGGCATTGTAAAGAACTTGTAAAGAAATTTTTCCATATTCGATATCATTTCTGAACTGTATAGGATAATATACCAAAAACAATGCACTTGTCCCACATGTACAACACAAACATCTACTTCCACTGGATGAACAGCTTACAAGATTTGTTAATAACTTCCCTGCAGACTGGGCATTTGTTTCCAAGTTTCGGAACACATTCCATACAAGACACTGCATGATTACAGGGAAGGAAGATCACATCAACGAACTGTGTAGCACACATCTGACATTTAAACTTGATTAATTCTTCTTTTTCATGCTCTATTTTCTTGTACTTTTTCTCCCATTCCCCTTCTGGGCACTCCCTGTCCTCCCGTAGTTGCCTTATGGTGTGGTTTTTCTCTCTCAATACTTCTTCATGCTGGAGCCTCATTTGTAGCATACTGAATTCATGCTGCCTTATTTGTTGATTGGCCTGCTCCAATTGCTGTCGTAAGGCCCGTTTTTCTTGCTCTAACTGCTGCTTGAGGGCATCAATTGACAAGGTCAATTTTTCTGCTTTAACCCTTTCTTCTTCTGCTTTGACCCTCTGCTCTTCTGTTTTCTGTTTCTCTTTAACCAAATCCTTTTCAAGACCATCTGCAAGAAAAATATTGATTTTACCCTTAATAAAATCAAATCTCTACATGTTATAAGCTTGTTTTTAAGTCTGAAAAATTGTAAAAGTTTGAATGATAATTATAAGCTATATAATCAAAGCTGTATAATTGATCTAATTCTAGAGGTAGTAGGTACATGGGCTTTACTGATTAAAAAAATATTATCATAGCTTTTTAATTTTCTTTAAAACATTTTGCTGCCAAATGATTGAATGGAACAGATTCATTGCTTATATTTACATTTTAACTCATATTGCAATTAATTGCAAATATGATTTAATACACTGAATATTTCAAAATTTCTGTATTATCGTTTGGGTAAGTTCAAGTTAGCAAAGAGACAATGTAACAGCTTCTGTTCAAAGTGAGCATGATATCTGATTTTCCCTTATGATGTTGCACTTCCACAGTGTTCAATGTTTGTGACATCAAAATAAAAAATAATCTTTTACCTTTTGACCCTGTGTCCGTGTTTTGGTGTTTTGAATGCCTTAAATTTTTACACACTTTATATGTTCAGTATATGTGTAATGTAAATATCTTGTAATAAAATCATATGCAATTCTGCTTATTTCAAGAGATTTACAAAATTTAACTATTATGGGGACAGAGATAGACCCTGTATAACATATTTACAGGGACCCTTTTTACTTTTTCTGTCAAAGATCTTAAATCTACAGGTATGATCATAAATCTAGGTCATATGAGAAACTTTTGGGTCAATTAGCAATCTGTGTGTCAGTATAAGCTCTCAATTCTTTTTATTATAAAGAACGAGGGCGCTTTTGATTGGCATTCCACAGGAATCTGGGCGTACTTGAACAGTGAAAATTTTATTGACATGTCACATGAAATATTAACATTATTTTATTTTGTTTATTGGGATCCTGTGCAATAGGAAAGGAAAATATTTTCCTGAAAGTTCATTTTGATTTGCGAAAAAATAATTTGAAAATTGACTAGATCAGACATTTGTTACAAAAAGGTACATCTTTAAACACTTTTTTCTAAATTTTTTCTCTCTCTGGGTCTTCTCTCCACGATTTTGAAACATTATTTGTGTGCATTTTAAATAATTCAAAGAAACGAACATATATTTGCAAAAAATGGAGAGAAAACCCAGAGACCACAAAAAATTAACATTTCCCCAAAAATCCAACTGTGTAAATGTGGTGCTTCTTTGTCCTTTTAAAATCCTCTGATGCAGTAATGTGTAGCAGTGCTAGCTCAGTAAGTTGGGCTACCTGTTTAGTGCACCACAAGGGAATAGTTTTTGGTTCGAGACTCGCACGGGGGTGAGGCGTTAATATTTTTTTATTTAATCAATTCTTTTGTCAGTCTCATTTAAATTTAATGTACTGTTTTATTAAAGTTTTGAATTAGATAAATTAGGTTAGCTGCACAGAGAGCTAAATCAATTCCAATCATCTATTCTACTTAAACTTTGATGTACATGTACACTTCTCATCTATGTCTTTTACATGTATCTTACACTAGTAGATGTTTATTTTTTGTGAATCATTACTATGTTATTTTACCTCCTTAGAAAACCAGTCATAAAACTTGAAAGTAACAATCTGACAAGGTTTTTCAAATTAAATGAAAAAAATCCTATAGTTGTTTGTTAAATCTGACCAGCTTTGGTCAGCAAACCAAATCATGGACGTTTAAACCATAAATGTTTCGTACAAAGGATTCCTGCAGATCACATGTCAAATGCACCCATCTTCGTTATGGACAAGACATGAGGAAAAAGTTTTCCTACATGCACTTCCAAAAATCTTCTGTTTTAATATATATAACAAAAAATTTAATCCTAAATCCTAAACCCCTAAAGTATTTTCCAGTGATGGTGCAAGTACTTATTATCATAAAATGCCTCCTTACTGTCAAATTTTGTGGACAATAACTCGTGAGTGAATGGTTTATTAAGAGAATTTTTTTTTATTTATGTAACCAATCATCTATTTTAAAGAGACATAATAGTTCTAAGAAAATTTTTCGCATGAATGCCAAACAACCACCCAATTTTAGCAAATTTTAATTCCTTCCCCGTGTGTTTAATAGAGTGAATACAGTTGGATAACCTAACAAATCTTACCTATACCTTTCAAACTTTCAATGGTCTCAATGCACTCACTAGGACAGGGATAAAAACCTGAAAATTGAAGAATACTTGATGAATGAAAAAAAAAACGTTATTTATCATGGTAATATATAATAACAGTTGGTCTGGGGAGCTTCATATTCATCTTATCAATACTTAATATAGCGATTCCTTTACTTAGCGGGACTCTTTCGTGATGGAGGTAGGAAACGTCTGATGGATGGGGGCAAATGTCTATTGAATACAATGCAAGATCCATCATTGTAGAATTTATAAGGACAGATAAGAATAAAATCCTGGTGGAATACCTTGCTAAACAATCGCTGAACCAGTTTGTTTATTTCAGCCTTCTTGGATACAGATATAAATGGAATTCCCAGTGAATTAGAGAGCTTGATGATATTGGAATATAAAGACACATGCTCAGTATGACTTGTTCTATTTACTAACAGAATCCTATTTATTATATGTTGTTTAAAAAAAGCTATGTTGATAAAGACATTTTGTAGGAATGTACTTAAACCTTTGGTGATCTACTAAACTGCAGATTTACACACTTTGATTTTGTGTTTTCACTAGAAAAAAATGTTTATCTCAGAACTTGTCTTTGTTTAATTTGTGCAGTAAAACTTTTTAAAACAAATAAAATTATATGCAAATTTCTGGAAAAGAAATGCATCTATAAATCAGAAAAATTAAAGTTCTCTTTTGTTTCTTATGTTTGTACACGATGATTTTGAGTACAGCCTTCAGAAGTATAAACTGTTGTTAGCTGATCTTACGACTACTACTGCATACATCTACAACAGGGACCAGATTCTGTTTGTACCAGGTAAAGTTATCACTCCACAAGACAGACATGTGGACTTCATTATTCAGTGCATTGATTGACGTATACAATGTCAGGTGTATGTCAAGTTTTATAAATGGTCCAAGTTCTGTTTCAACCATGATATCTTAATTCCATAAAAATATATCTTGAATATTTACTGACAGGTCGCATTATGTCAAGTTAAACTTCAATCATGCTTAATTAAAAAAATATATATTTTACCAAAAGTCATATATTTTTCTTAGCTGTTACATCCTTATAACAAATCCCATCTCTTAACAAATAGACATGTTACAAATTTGGGGAGACTATATTTTATATTTCAAGTCCTTCCAATGAGGTAGTAAATCTACAGCAGCCTGGGGGGCAATTTCCCGGGGGGGAGGTAAATCTGAGTTATCAGTTCATCTGAGACAATAAAAAGAAATGTAAAGTTATATACAGAGATACATGTAGATGTAGTGGTACTGTATACTGAAAAATTTATGAACTAAAATATATTATTTAATATTTTTTTTTGTAGGATCTTGTGATGGGGTTGGAGTTTTCTTCTCTGGCAGTGTGGGACTTTTTTCCATCAGTGCTCCACAGAAACAGGAAGTCAGGTCAGGGGTTAAGTTGAAAGTATTTAGTACAGGTGCACTTATAAGTCACTGAGGGTTTCACTTCAATGCATTTGCATTTTGGATGTACACTTTTTGTTGGTTAATTGTGTGACTTAAGGACAGACGAACGTTCCTTAATAATAGATAAATTTTTCAAAAAGTTTGTCATTAAAGTATTGATACTAAAAATTTTCTCACAAAAAATTGAGGTACCTCACCAGGCATTTCTGCAAGATACCAGGGGTATTTTTTTTATATAATCCTTTGGAGAGGAAAAATAATTTTCCAATTTCAAATGTTAAAGTGTTTGGATTTTTTAAAAACGTTTAGAAACTGGTTAAGAAATCAGAATGTTATTAAAATTTTGAATATCTTTCATACATTACGAAGATATACAAAACAGATTTTGAGGAACGTCTCGTCTGACCTTAATTTGCCTTACTTAAAGACAACACATGTTGAGGTGAGCTCTGTAATCTCTGATTACCTATGTTTTATACCTAAAATAAACACGTACAGAAGTAAAGTAGGTAGGTCTAAATGATACATGTATTCTTTGAAGTCGTTAAGTTTCACTCCACTTTGCTTATTTAGTTCAGGGAGACATTGAGTGGAATTTCTGGTCTCCTTTGGTTTTCATTATCAATATAAAATTTATAATAAATGACAAATTTTCTTTGCATTAATTAATATTTTTATTTTTTAAACAAAAACAATTAAAGAACAAAAATTGTATTTTAATTAACAGCTGGCAACAAGATGATTCTGTGGATGTTATGGACACCATCATGAATACTGTGTTCTTCAAAACAGTGGACCTGGCTTACAAAAAAAGGAAGGATTACATAGAAAATGTGTTGGTCTTGTAATTACTATTGTTGTATATTTTTGTTAGATGTATATAAAATGTGTATTTGTTGTATGCATCATTAAAATTTTTGGATTTGTGTTTTAATTTTTGAGTTAAATAAAATCTTTTTGTAAAAATTACCGGGTTTTGATAATTTTTTAAACCCATTGAATTTAAAAAAAAATTTTTAAAAAAAAAAAGAAAGACAAAAAGAATTGCAGAATTTCAGGGCAGTTACTCTAAATTTTGTACGTTCAAAACAGATGTCAATAGTTTATTTTGGGAACAACTGATGAATCTGATGTCATTATTTTTTTTTTTCAGGAATGGATGTGAAGACATTTATGCCAGAATTAAGGGCAGTGTTAAACTGTGATGAACTTGGAGACATTAAAGATAATGCTGGCTTTCAGTATTTGATACAAGCTGGATATGAACATATTGGACAAGTGTTATGATTTATATGAACATATTTGACAAGTGTTATGAATTATGTAAAGTCACGAATGAGTCTGGATACGAGTTTTTATGAACTTATTGAATATGAAGTGTTATGATCTATGTTAAGTTTGTACAGGGAATATAGTTAATGTGCAAAGTATGGAAAGGTAGCTCAGCAATAATGTAATGTGCAGTAGAAGTAACGTTTCAGTTGAAATTTTGTTGGAAAGGGTTTGTTGTAAAAAATTTGACGGTTATTTTTTTACACAGGGTTCATGTATATGAGTTCCTCCAAACATGGAGTTAAACCGTTAGTGTAATTTTATATCATTTATAACATATAAAAGGAGAAACCCCGAGAAACTTTGTTTAAATTTTATAATTATTTGTATTGTGTAAAACCTGCCCAAAAATTTTTAATTTCGAGTTTAACTTGAAGAGATTGTCGCTTTCTCTATATATAATTTGCAATTATTATGTTTCTTGACGAGTTTTATTGAATGGGGTAAATGTAAATTACATCAACTCTCATTTTATTGGAAATTTTCCTAAAAAGCATGTAGATAGACGATGTAGATAAGATGTTACTATCTTCACCCTCTGCAGTTTATTGCAAGGCAGTTTGTCAAACT
>NW_026920363.1:0-17044 GCF_032062105.1 Saccostrea cuccullata | reverse complement strand
AATCACATCATTTTGTTTATAGTGATTACGTGAAAGCAAACATGGTGTGACACCACCAGCCCTATGTCTTATAACAACAGTGTAGCTCACTTTATCAGGATTTAAAACCGTTTCTACTGCAGCCACATTCACCTTCAAATAGTAATAACTAGTTCATATACTCAGTATACCCACTCTTCATCCACATCATTCTTGCTTGGTTGTAATAGGACGGATAGCTCGACAAAAAATTACCACTCTGTGCCAAGCACATAATCACCCCCCCCCCCAAAAAAAAAATCATTTTTCATTAAATTTATATTATCCATAATGTAGAAAAAATAAATAAGTAAATAGAATATCATGTTAAACGGTATACCAGGGTTGATCCAAAAGTTCGTGGAATTTCTTCTAAAATTTTATTGCGATTAGATGAAAGCAAACAACATGCATATTTATAATATAGAGTCATAATGCAACAATATTGGAAAATTTCACAGCATCCCAATTACCAATAAGGTCACACGAGCTTTCTGAAAATGAACAGTTGTGAAACCCGGGGGAGACTTCGACGTAACGTCAAGTTAGATATGTCACGTCACGTTATAGAAGAGGATCTCACCCTAAAGTCCGTAAAGGAATATGTTATTCTATAAATCGCTGCCCTTTTCACCATTTTTTTTTCAAAAAAAGCCTGGGTATCCTCTCACACCAAGTTTTCTTAATAATAATTTTATCTCTTATATTTCAAATACTCTCCATCTTTTCCATATGATGTTCCAAAATTAGTAGCAATGTTAAGAACAGTTCGTCAGCCGACAACCTTCTTTAACGCCTTCTTTAGGGATATAAACAGAGCCTCCAGAAAGCAGCCACACCTTTAATCAACGTCCATGGAAGTTCTATGTTTCTTGAATTTTTTATGTTACTGAAAAACCAGTAATTTAATGCATTTTCCCCTAGCCAATGTCAAAAATAAACGCATTTAAGATAGAGTGATCCTGGGATTTTCAAAAAACTTATGACTTGACAGAAATTTGAATCTGTCTAACAACTTAAAGTTAAACAATAAATCATCAACTAATACACTAAATATTCAGTAAAATCAGTACAACTCTCACACAAAGGTTTATGAAAAATCAAGCAATCGTAATAATGACACAATTTTCGTTTTATATACCACACCATCGTCGCAAACAACGGCCAAAATGTACGATCCTCTCCCATTCTGGCCGTGGTTGAACGAGGCGAGAATTCTCCGTAGCTCATTAAAATATTAACCAATGCGAGTAAAGCATAGTCGGAAGATGAACTTTATCACGACCTTTCAATATCCAATCGCAGTAAAGGAAATATTTCTTGTATACTGTTGACGTCATTTGTTACGAAAGCCGGATAGGCTCATTTCTAAAAAGATAAAAAAATATTTAACTCGTTATAACGAGTTAATTATCTCGTTATAACGACTTAGTTATCTCGTTATAACGAGTTAGTATCTCGTTATAACGAGTTATTATCTCGTTATATCGAGTTAATTATCGCGTTATAACGAGTTAATTATCTCGTTATAACGACTTAGTTTTATCTCGTTATTACGAATTACTTATCTCGTTATAACGAGTTAGTTATCTCCTTATAACGATTTAATTATCTCGTTATAACGAGTTAGTTATCTCGTTATAACGAGTTAATTAACTCGTTATAACGAGTTAATTATCTCGTTATAATGAGTTAATTATCTCGTTATAACGATTTAGTTATCTCGTTATAACGAGTTAATTAAGTCGTTATAACAACTCGTTATAATGAGTTAATTATCTCGTTATAACGAGTTAGTTATCTCGTTATAACGACTTAGTTATTTCGTTATAACGAGTTAGTATCTCGTTATAACGACTTAGTTATCTCGTTATAACGAGTTAATTATCTCGTTATAATGAGTTAATTATCTCGTTATAACGAGTTAATTATCTCGTTATAACAACTTAGTTATCTCCTTATAACGAGTTTATTATCTCGTTATAACGAATTAATTCTACTTCGTTATAACGAGTTAATTTACTCGTAATAACGAGTTAATTAACTCGTTATAACGAGTTGATTAACTCGATGTAATGAGTTTGTTATGTATTAAAAATGGCTGTTGTTTTATTGGAATTGATTTTTAGTTGATAATTATCAGTCATACTTCACTTTAA
This sequence comes from Saccostrea cuccullata, assembly GCF_032062105.1. Lineage (NCBI taxonomy): Eukaryota > Metazoa > Mollusca > Bivalvia > Ostreida > Ostreidae > Saccostrea > Saccostrea cuccullata. The sequence goes on along the minus strand of NW_026920363.1, from coordinate 14,867 downwards.
AATTGATAAAAAGTTGCAATTTTAATATGCGATATGGTTTAAATAATATTAATCCTGAACTATCTTGCTGTCAATAATCACAATTTGATAAGTATAGCAATTTTTATTTACACATTTATACGTGAACGTCTCCAAGGACACAATATAAAAAAAATCTATCACCAAATGTACTTGCTTCAAAGTTTGGCAATTTATTAATGACAACTTTCTCCGATAAAAGACACTAATTTTTCTGATATGTTGCTGATGACTGATTAGCTTTCATAACCAATGTCTTAGTACCTCCTAAATTAATTCATTATAATAGGAAGCTAACGCAGGTGTTAATGCAACATATATTATATACACTTACAGTGTGATATATATTATTTTAAGAGTCAGAAATGTTTTGAAAAAGGGGGATATGGAGACATCAGCAATGAGGACATGGACGTAAAATTCAGGGGCTACTGCCCACTCATAACACAGCATCAAGTGGCAGTCATAAGTTTCCGTATACATGTACATTTATTTGTCTTCGGTCTTTTAAGTATACAATACAAATCAACTGCATCGCTTATACATAAACAGAATACAATCACAGGCACAACCCCTCGGGAAAAAAACTAGTTTGCTGGTTTTTAATAAAAGTCTTTATCATACACACTATAAATAAACTTAACAAACTCGGTTTTATATGCTATACTACTTTACTTCCTATCACTTAGATATATCAACTTTAGATCAAACTTTAACTCGTTATAACGAGTTAGTTATCTCGTTATAACGACTTAGTCATCTCGTTATAACGAGTTAATTTTCTCCTTATAACGAGTTAAATTAACTCGTTATAACGAGATAACTAACTCGTTATAACTAACTCGTTATAACGAGATACTAACTCGTTATAAGTAATTTACTCGTTATAACTAACTAACATAAGAGATAACTAAGTCGTATAACGAGATAACTAAGTCGTTATAACGAGATAATTAACTCGTTATAACGAGATAACTAAGTCGTTATAATGAGTTATAACGAGATACTAATTCGTTATAACGAGAAAACTAACTCGTTATAACGAGATAACTAATTCGTTATAACGAGATAACTAATTCGTTATAACGAGATTATAACTAACTCGTTATAACGAGTTAATTTTTTATCTTCTCAGAAATGAACCTATCTGGCTTTCGTAATTTGTTGATTTCAATTGCGATAGAAACAAAACTTGTCACTGACTGAGTATGACGTCACAATAGAGAGGCGTAAATATTCAACAATACGACACTTTTTGTGATCAAGCAGCCACGGGTAGAGAGAGAGCTGTATGCGAACTCCGGACCGTGGCTTGAGACGATGAGTACCACTTGGGGCCGGTTTTATTCTCATTTCACGTAAGAAATGCGTTTCGGTCTCCGCATTTTCCCAAACAACCGTTTCTATGGCAACTGCCATAGAGTAACTATCATTAATATTTAAAACTTTTTAAAATTTTAAAATATTTAACAAGTGTCTATATTCTCATTTGTAATTTTCATACAATTTTACTTATAAATAAATAAAATATGAAGAAATTCAACGAATTTTGGATCAACCCTCGTACAGCTTTTCATTGATTGATTGACTGATTATTGCTAAAGTACATGTAAACCTTGACATAGGGAATTATTTTTCGTTCCATCCGACGGACTGTAATTTAAAAAATATGTAAACCGTTAGAAAAAATTTCTCTCGGTGTTCATCTAAAAAATATCTCTTAGTGTATTGTTTTAAATTTTACCTTAAAAATAAATTTGATGTAAATAATCTAAAATATTCTCTTAAATCTAATATTGTAAAATAAAATAAAATAATAATCATGCATCGTTCGTACATTACTTTAAAAAAAGACTTCGAATGTGAAAAACCTAGCTAATTTTAAAGGAAAAAGATTTATAGTTTGCGGAAAGTCACGGGAAACATGTATACACATTGGCTTTCTATTCCATAAGGATGCATGCATGCATTATTTTTGGACGAATAGTGTGTATTCTTTAAAAATAGCACTTCTGATGCTTTTGGCAGAAGTCAGATAATATGTTAAATTTATTTTTATAGCAAACATAGTTTATCATCATCGGATATCCACGGATGATCTCATCTTTACTCATCACCGGGTGATAAGTAAGGATGAGATCATCCCTAGGTATTCTGACAATTATAGTTTATTTGTAACGCAACATTCCAATGCATTTGAAAAAAAAAGAATTTACATAAGCTTTACAAAATATTTTAGATCAACAGAAAACAAGCAAATTCAAATAATTGCGACCCCCTGCTTTCGGTGTCTTTGTGGGCGAGATGTCAAATATGAACGCCCTATAATACATGTACGTCATTTAGAAATTATCACCCACGTTGAATTTTTCAAAAAATGAAGTCAATCGTTAAGGCCAAGGTCAAGGAGTCAGAATTCATAGCAAGCTCGGAAATATCTTGTCATAGGTAATGCACATGTCAAATATGAGAGCCCTATCTCTTCTCAATCAAATGTTATAAGTAAGTGAAACTGATGACCCCATATGGCAAAATAGTGAATATTCAACTTTTCTTAAATGCAAATTAAATATATTGGTACCAAAATTTTAAGAAAAAGTAGGTCAAACTCCAAGGTCAAGGTAAAAAGGGTCATAGTTGTTGACATCCAGTGAAAGGTATTGTCACAAGGATTAAATTTGTGAAGTATGAAAGCCCTAGCCTTATCCTTTCAAAAGTTATGGCCAAAGTTAAAGTTTTTAAAAAGAAGGGCAAACTCCAAGGTCAAGCACAGAAGGTCAAAGTTCTTGTTATCCTAAAAGGACTTTTACAAGGATTTTTGCATATATGGAGTTGAAGCATAGCCTTCACCGTTTTCAAGCCTTGGCCCCAAGGCTAAAGTTTTTTCAAAACTGCTAATAAAGGTGGAAGCTGTGCAAAATGGAGGGGCCTTGTAATAAATAGTATGTGAAATATAAAAGTCCAAGTGTCTACCGTTCAAAAGTAATGGCCAAAGTAAAAACTCTCAATTTTTTTTTGTAAAAGTGGGCCAAACTCCAAGGTCAAAAGGTCAATTTTGGGGTACCCAAAGTAAGGTCTTGTCACAAGAAATACAAATGTGAAATATGAAAGTCATAGCTCCACTAAATCAACAGTTATGGGCAAGGTTAAAGGTTAAAAACACACATGCTAAGTTGAATTACGATATAAGATTATGTGGCACATTTTCTTTCTTTTACAATTCAATTAACTGCAAACGAACTGAATGTTAAAAAAAGAGTTGATTACGTAGGCTGTATTGAAAATGTCTTAATGCTTATTTTATTAGGTAATGAAGTTAAATCGTAAGCAAAAGGTAAGTAATGTTATGTATTAAAAAGTCGGATTCAGCTGGGATTAAAAATTATATCATATTTAGCCAGCGGGGTAGCCTTATGCTGACTTTCGAAGCCTCCCCACTAAGAAAAACATCAACCTTCCTCTAGAGAAAAATAATATTTATGAAGGCACGCGGCATATTCATAGACAACATTCTGATATCCCATTCCTAACCAGCTAGTCCAACAAAACATACGTAAATTAGACATTTAATAATTATATGTTTTCAGATTTTTTATAAGTAAAACAAAATCTAAATAAATGAATTTTAGTTTTAGAATTTCTCTGTTGTGGGTATCGATATCCTCCCTCTCTGCAGAAATAATGCGAATTGATAAACACTTTCAAAATCAAAGGAACTTTTTGATTATATAAATGAAAGCAAATGTATGAAGAGAAACCAAATTCCTGTCACGTACATGTGAAATCCTGCTCAAGAGGATTTTTGCAGAAAATTTTGGAATTAACAGAGCTCAAAATACTTAAAATTTTTGTGAAAATTATTGAATATTCAAGAACACCTTTCACAAATTTTTTTTTTCCTTATCAGACTGTAAAGTAATTTTTTCGGTATACAATTCTTTTAAATATTAATAATGACTTAGAAGACTATGTTTCATTAACCTGACCCATCTTATGATTTTGTACTTTTTCGCCAGCCAAATTAAAAAAAAAATCAAAATCATAGATAGTCCATCGTCGGTATATTTTATAAACTTGCAAAATAAGGAGTGAAATTTTCAAGAATATAAACGGCAAAACTGATAATGAAAAAGAGAGACAAAAGACAGAACAGAGAATTTTTTGGGAGGAAATGATTCGCCTGTTTTGAGCATCCTTTCGCGTCAAAGGGAAGCAGCTTGTGCAATTTATCGAATCCAGTCAATACGGACATTGTGCACCACACTGCACACTTCTCAGATAAGTCTATATGTTTCCGTTAAGACTTACTGATATTAGGAAATTGCTTTACACAGTACCAGTATTACTTGTTTCTGAATATCATTGTACATTGTAGTTAAAAAAATGCGTTTTGAAAGTTGTTGAATAGTGGCCTTTGTAAATCTAGTACTGATAATGTTGTTTTTGTTTTGGTTGGTAAATTCCTATATAAATTTGCCATAACACGTACAATTATATATTCACATATATATGACATGAAACATTATAGTATATCTAATATATTACTGTTAATTTAATCTTGAATGATTAAATATACACGATGATACTTTCGAAAGAAAGTTCGGGTATATTGTTGTTACTCATGTCCGTCCGTCCGTCCGTCCATCCTTTGGCCGTCCGTCCGATGTCTAAAAGTCACACTTTTCTTCCCTGAACTCCGCCTTCATTTTTCACAGTAGCTTAATCATCCTTTGGGAGATGGTTGGTGGTGTCATGTAGATGTGCAGTAAGGTTTCGGAATTTTGATTTTGCCCCAGGGGATCAAATGGGGGTCGAAAAATGACGTTTTTTATACAAAAAGCCCCTTCTTCCCTGAACTCCTCCTACATTTTTCACAGTAGCTTAATCATCCTTTGGGAGATGGTTGGGGGTGTCATGTAGATGTGCAGTAAGGTTTCGGAATTTTGATTTTGCCCCGGGGGATCAAATGGGGGTATAAAAATGACGTTTTTTATACAAAAAGCCCCTTCTTCCCTGAACTCCTCCTACATTTTTTACAGTAGCTTAATCATCCTTTGGGAGATGGTTGGGGGTGTCATGTAGATGTGCAGTAAGGTTTCGGAATTTTGATTTTGCCCCAGGGGATCAAATGGGGGTCAAAAAATGATGTTTTTTATACAAAAAGCCCCTTCTTCCCTGAACTCCTTCTACATTTTACTCAGCAGCCTAATCATCTTTTGAGAGATGGTTGGTGGTGTCATGTAGATGTGCAGTAACGTTTCTGAATTTTGATTTTGCCACATTTTACTCAGGAGGATCATGTAGATGTGCAGTAAGGTTTCTGAATTTTGAAATGACGTTTTTTTATACAAAAAGCCCCTTCTTCCCTGAACTCCTTCTACATTTTACTCAGCAGCCTTATCATATTTTTAGAGATGGTTGGTGGTGTCATGTAGATGTGCAGTAAGGTTTCGGAATTTTCATTTTGCCCGGGGGGTGGGGGGGATGGGGATCAAATCAAGGGTAGAATTTATATATATATTTTTTTTTTTTACATATATTTGACATGTTTAATCACCCTGCTTTCAATAAATTCCCTAATATCTTATGCTGCAATAGCTTTAAACCATGATCATTTAGAAAATGATTGGTTTGTTTTGTGTATGTGTAAAATGGTTTCAAAATTTGAATTTTCATATGGATGGCAAAAAGGGGCTGGAAAAATATGGCACCTCCCTAACCCTGGTGGTCATGATTTGTACAAACTTGGATCTACACCTCTTGAGAATTTTTCCATATTAATCATGCTCTTGGTGTTCCTGAAAAGAAGAACTTTAAAGATGTGTTTCCTTTTATTCCTAAATAAAACTTTGATCCCTAATTGTGGCCTGACCCTAGCCTGAGGTGATGATTTGAAAAACTAGAAATATGTCTATAGGACATGAATGTCCCGCCAGATGTGTATTACTAATGGTACATTAAACAAGAGGCCCATGGGCCACATCGCTCACCTGAGTACTGAAGCTAAGAAAAAGTAGAAATTGGTTTATTATTGAAAAGTTAAAATCCAAAAGTAATCCCATGATCAATCATGAATTTGCTTTTCTTCAAAGAATTTTCCCATATATTTCTATGTAAACCTTTGGTCGGCCATTTTGGCTCAGGTGAGCTAAAAACTAAAAACTAAAATTTGTATTTGTGTATAAAGTTTGATGAAAATATCTTAAACAGTTTTTTTTTTCAGAATTGAAACTAAAATATAAATAAATTGGATATAGATAATAAATTCTCATCAAATTATGTATAAGTGCATGTTATACATAAAAATGTCTTAAATTATTTCTTAAAAACTAAGCAAAATACATATTAAAGAGGAGGGAGGTCAAGGTCACAGGAATGTGCAAGATGAAGTTTTTGATGCAGCTGAATAGCTCTCACTAATACATATTAGCTTATTATGTTTGATAAAAATATCTTGAATGATTTAATGAAACTGAACTAAACACTTTGTTTTAAGAAAAGAGAAGTCAAAGGAAAGGTTGTGGTCAAAATGTTGTTCTAGCTGAAAAGCTTACATCAGTGTGAATTTACTATTATCATATAAATTTTAATAAAAATATAATTAATGGTTTATTTGAAAATTAGATAAACACATATTTTAAAAAGTGAGGTCAAGTCAAAAGAAAATTCAAGGTCAAAATAAGTTAATGCAATAATAGCTCTCATCAGTATGTATTAGCATATGAAGTTTGATTAATATATCTTGAACTGTTTATTCAAAACTGATCTAATCTAAGACAGTGAGGTCAAGATCACAGGAAATGTCAAGGTAAAAAAGAGTGAAGCATTGTAAAGCTTTAATTGCTTACATCAGTATGTATCATCATGTGAAGTTTCATTACACAACTTGAATCATTATGGTTTCTCTAAAATAAAGCTAAACACTAATTTTAAGAAAAGTTAAGTAAAGGTCAAAGGAAAGTAAAGGTAAACAAGATGTGTTTGTGAAACACTATGCGCCCGGCGGAAACAAAGTTCAAAAAATCGATTTTTAGCATATTGGTCACAGTCAAGGTCACAAGGTCACTGACCGTGGTGTCATTTGAAAGAACTTAATCAGTGGAGTATGCATCCCAAATATGAAGTCCCTATCTACTATGGTTTAAAAGTTATGGCCAAAAGTGTAAAAATCTATTTTTAGCATATAGGTCACAGTCAAGGTCATTGACCATGGTGTCATTTGAAAGAATTTAATCAGTGGAGTATGCATCCTAAATATGAAGTTCCTATCTCCTATGGTTAAAAAGTTATGGCAAAAAGTGTAAAAAGCTATTTTTAGCATCTAGGTCACGGTCAAGGTCACAAGGTCATTGACCATGGTGTCATTTGAAAGAACTTAATCAGTGGAGTATGCATCCCAAATATGAGGTTCCTATCTCCTATGGTTCAAAAGTTATGGCAAAAAGTGTAAAAAGCTATTTTTAGCATATAGGTCACAGTCAAGGTCACAAGATCATTGACCTTGTTGTCAACTGAAAGGGCTTTATTAGAGGAGTATGCATACCAAATATCAAGTCCCTATCTCCTATGGTTAAAAAGTTATGACAAACAGTGGTAAAAGCTATTTTTAGCATATAGGTCACAGTCAAGGTCACAAGGTCATTGACCTTGATGTCATTTGAAAGGACTTTAATAGTGGAGTATGCATACCAAATATGAAGTCTCTATCTCTTATTGTTCAAAAGTTATGGCCAAGGTTAAAGTTGACAACAGACAAACAGACAAACAGACAGGACAAAAACAATATATGCCCGGGATCTATCGATTAGGGCGCATAAAAAATATTGCCACAGTTGGATAGTTTACATCAGTATATGCATCAGCATATGAACTTTGATAAAATATCTAGAAAGTAATTTCTTTGAGCTCAATGGAAAGACAGATGGAAGGGTGGAGGACGGACATGACAAAAACTAATACATGTATTCTTAATCATGGCGTTGCATAAAAAACTTGAATATACATTATATGAGGATGTTTCCATATCAAGATTATACATGCAAATTCAAAGAATTGTGGTCCTTTGCTTTCTGTGTTTAAGGGACAGTATCCCTCTGCTCCACATTTGACGACTTTTTTTAAAAATTCCAAACATTGATTTTCAGCAACAACTATAACATTCAATTCAAATAAAAAATAGTTTGAAGTATGAAGCGTTGCTTACTTTTTCAGAAATAAATGATATGTCAAATCATGATTTGAAGAAAATTTGATATGGTCATTAGAAAGATCAATTATTTTTAATCTCACAATTAAATTAGAAATATGAGGTATATATAAAAATAATATTTACTCTCATACCTATCTAATTCCCTTTAGAAAACATACTGGAGCGATGCTTTTTAAATCAGAATATCAAATTGTTTTCTGTGCATGTAAAATAAAATGCATTCATAAGCAAGAGTTATCGTTCCATTATCGCCCTTGAAATTCTTTTGTAATGAAATAAAATATTAATTAAATGTTTATAAACAATTCTGCGGCTTTTATTTCTGTACAATTAAAAGACTTTCACGTTTAGAAATAGATTTTTAATCAATTTACACCATTTAAAGGAACTGAGTGTAAATGTTTTAGGTAAACTATTCAAAATAATTTTTGAATATACTAGCAATAGAACTACAAATCAACCTCTGATCAATGGGTTAGGTTTGCTTGAGTTAACAATAAAATGGTCCATATGATATAGATTTGTAAACTCTGACATGACAAATTACTGAATTTCATGACAAAATGTCGGGCAGAAAGTTATCTTTCTTATCTGTAGAGTTATCTCTCTTATCAGAGTATCAATGAACCTTAAGTGAATGGGATGCCATAATTTATGGCAGATTGTGTATCAAATATGCATCCCTATCATATGTCACTTTATGAAAATTAGGTCAAAGGGGGGAAATCATCGCATGCTCGAAATATTTTGTTGCAGGTAAAGAACATGTCAAATATGAAAGACCCATCTCTTTTCAATCAAAAGTTATATATATATATATATAAATATATAATATAATATTTTTGAAAAGTAGGTTAAACTTCTAGGTCAAGATCAGAAAGTCAAAAGTCATGATATATTTAGAAAAGTCTTTTCACATGTAATATACATGTATAATTTAAATGCCATATCTTTTCTCTTTCAAAATGATTAATTTAAAATGTTATTTTTTGGAAAGTAGGTAAAATTTTGAGGTCAAGGTCTCACTTGGGTTAAAAAATCAAAGTACATTTAGAAAGTTTTGTGGTAATGTACATTTGAAATATGAAAGCCCTATTTCATATTATTCAAAAATTATGATCAAGGTTAAATTTATTGTGACAGATGCACATACTGTCAAAGATGGCCAGACTGACACTGACAAATAAGATTTAATGTTCCCTCCCTTTCCCCCAAAACGGGGGACAATAATGCCCTTGCTGTTCTTGAGAAGAAGATTTATGATGGAAAAAATCCCCTGCATATTTCTTAACGCAAATCAATATTGTGTTTTTATATCACTTAATTGTTTGTTTGTTGTTAAACATCCCTCTCAGGAATTTTTCACTCAAATGGAGACACCCCCACTTGAAAAATAATGAGGACAATTAAGTCAGATTTGAGGTCAACATTCATTTTAGGAGTTTTCAACCATTAAGACGTAAAGAGACAGGAACTCGATCCTTCCCCTCACCCCATCCCAGACCCCTGTTTATATTCATGACATGTATGCAAACTACTGCTTGTTTTACATTTTTAAAAAAATATGTTAATAGCCTATATACAAATACTTTAATGTGGTCCATCTCTTTGAATGATTTTCATTCCTAATTCTAGGAGGATAGGTTGATGAATGAAATGTCAAGCAATCTCATCATTGATGCACTTTTATTTCATTTAATGCAGTCATATTGTGAACATTTCCAGTTAGAATCATTAGGAGAGTGGGGATGACCTCCAGGGGGTTCAAAACCTTTATACCATTAAATTTACATAACATATCAGACTTGGTGAGTCAAAACCAATATTCTTTTTGAGATGAATGATTCAATGGAGATAAAATTGGAAAAATTATATGTGTTTCAATTAGTGCTTGTGATGCATGCATACTAGACTTGTATGTCTTTATATCCTAGATTAGCAGGAAGAGATGAATTAAAGCATGTAAATATTTGAAAATTAATGCAGAGTTGCTGGAAATTTTCACAGTGGCATATTAATATTGTTTCTATAAACATTTTTTATGCGCCCGTCTTGATAGATCAGGGGTACATTTTGTTTTTGTCCTGTCTGTTTGTTTGTAAACTTTAACCTTCACCATTACTTTTGAACCAATGAGAGATAAAGATTTCATATTTGGTATGTGTACTCCACTAATTAAGTTCTTCCAAATGACATCAAGGTCAATGACCTTGTGATCTTGACTGTGACCTATATGCTAAAAATAGCTTTTTCGAATATTCATCATAACTTAAAAGTAATAAAAGATAGAGACTTTATATTTAGCATGCAGAATTCACTAATTAAGCTTTTTCAAAAGATACCTGAAGGTCAGTGACCTTGAGACCTTGGCTGTGACCCATATTCTTAAAATAGATTTTTTGAACCTTGGACACATAAAAGATAGAGAACTTGTATTAAGTATGCACCCTTCATTAATTAACACCAAGGTCAATGACCTTGGGACCTTGACTGTGACCATATACTTAAAATAGATTTTTTGAAACTTCAACATAACTTTTGAGTCATAAAAGATGGAAAATTCATATTTGGTATGCACCCTTCACTAATTAAACTCTTTCAAGTAACACCAAGGTCAATGACAATTTGACCTTTACTGTGACCCATGTGCTAAAAATAGCCATTTTGATCCTCTGCCATAAATTTTGAACTATAAGAGATAGAGACTTCATATTTAGTATGCATACTCCACTAATTAAGTTCTTTCAAATGAAACCAAGATCAATGATCTTGTGACCTTGACTGTGACCCATATGCTATAAATAGCTTTTTCAAACTTTATTGCCACCAGGCGCACAGTGTTTCACAAAAATATCTTGATTTTCATTCTGATGATCAACATAATTTTCTATTTGTTCAAAGAATAGCAGAAGTAGCCATTTCTTATTGACCCTGTGGCTTGCTATTGTTTGTTATATTCCTCAGCACAGTTTGTTAATTGTTAGATTGATAGATCATTATTTCTATTAAATACCAATTTATATCTAATTTACATACGAAAAACGATATTGCCGCAATATTGCGGCAATAATGCCGGAAGATGTTGCCAGAAGAAGAATATTTTGGTCATGATTTGCAGCAATATTGCCGCAACAACTTTCTGGCAATATTGCCGCAAAACTAATTAACATACGAAAAACGATATAGCCGCAATATTGCGGCAATAATGCCGGAAGATGTTGCCAGAAGATCAATATTTGGGTCATGATTTGCAGCAATATTGCCGCAACCCCTTTCTGGCAATATTGCCGCAAAACTAATTTACATACGAAAAACGATATAGCCGCAATATTGCGGCAATGTATTGCCAGAATGTTGCTGCAATATTGCGGCAATAAAGCCAGAAGATGTTGCCAGAAGGTGAATATTTTGGTAAGGGATAATACATGTAACACAAAAAGCGCAAAATTATGTATGGTCAAATGGAAAAAGTTTCCCACTATTTAGGAGTCACATGATCATTTGCCATTACTGTTTACAGGGACTGGAAGTGTATCTTGAGATCCCCCCCCCCCGAATTTGCAGGACTATAATATAAAAAAGACTTTTCCGGACGCCCTCCACCCTAGAAAACAGACTCCACCATAACTTCTCCTTTTATTTGCTTCTCAGGAAATTCTGGTCTGGAAGTCCCCCCTCCCTCTCAGAAAAAAATTCTGTATTTTGTAACTGAATGTAACGTCGATAACGGGCGATAACTCTTTAGAATGTGAAATTCGTCTTATTGCAGCATCGGATGACCTTTGATCCTCTGAACTTTAACCTAACCAGTTGCATTTCAGACTATTTTACCCAACTCATACCAAAACATGTACTTACCGACTGCCATAGCTCCAACTTCATGAAATATAATCCAATTAAACACAAAATAATTCCAACTGACATACATGCAATGATGTGAACACAACACTAGGCCTAGTACTGCACGTGCAGTGCTATCTAAAAATGATAATGGTAAAACTAGTACTTAAGTTGGTATGTGACGCAAGCCCAATGTGATGCAGGTCTTCAGATACATTTACAGTATAAGAACAAATTTAAAATTATTATTTACAAAAGATGTTTTATCTTAACTTTGCCATCTAGGCCTATTTCCAAAAACAGGAAAATAGGGTGTGTTTGTGTGTGTGTGTGTTGATGGGAGAAGGGTGGGGGTTGATGAAATTGATTGGGTATACATGGTATATGGCAGCTTTCAAGGTGTTTCTGCCTAATCAAGTATAAAAAAAGTTTGTACATTTTGGAAAAAATCATCAAAAACGCTTTAAACTAATTTGAATAATATTTGTTGTTGATCTATATGAGAAAATAGATTTAAAAAAGTTCCAATTATGGGCCAAAAATTTACCCCCCCCCCCTTTGTTTCAAACCTAATTTACATCATTAATTGAATTCTGTTGTTTAATTTCAGACTGGTAATGAATTATGAATATGAAATACATGTACCTATAAGATCGAGGCCCATGGGTCACATGTTCACTTGAGAATATTATGCTCAATTTGATGAATACATGGAGGTCCTATTATGTAAATTATTAAATTATATTGACTTTTTCTTTGGTAAAGCCTAATTTTAGAGGAGTGTGCATTTAGAGGCAAACGAATTATATCGAAGGTTAACAAAAACACATACTTTATTATGATTAACAAGATAAATTTAACTCAACGGCCTTTTGAATACGTATACATTTGTACCACCATTTTTGGAACATCAATATTTTCAATAATTTCATGCAAAATTTTAAATTAAAGAAAATTTTTAAAAGATAGTATAGACTTAAAATCAATACAGATAGTCCTAAGTTTGTTAAAAAAAACTTTAAGTCCGTAAAGGCAATTTAGAATTTTATGCCTGTGTATGTACTAAATGACATAGATCCTTTGACAGAGTGCAAAGTATAAATGTCCATAAATGATGTATACCCCTGGGTATTAAATTCTAGTACTCTGTAAGCACAATGACACTATAATTAAAAATTATATACTTGTTAAATCATTTTCAATCATCCAAAATGATTTAATTTCTACAGACAAGTGATAATAAGAATTTCATATTGGTGTGTAAAATTAAAACCGAATCCGTAAAAGTATGGACCTTCCTTAAGGCTCTACGAAGGGGAATACATTGAAATTTTGTTTATTTCAATATATTGACGGTGCAAACGTTAGAGCGAGCGCAAACTCTTCTATTGTTTTAATTAAGATCGGGCTCGTCAAACCACATGTGACATTTGGTGCGTCCAATCTCTCACCAGAGGGCGCGCTCCGCTTACACCTCTGTTGTCGTCTAAAAAGTAGTGCGGATTGTCAAATAATTAAATGTCAACAAAAATTGTATAAACAATGGTTGTTTTGTATGCTTTGCCAATGATGTTATGTGTTTTAAGCTCACTGGTAGTAAATATTTTCTAACTTTGTCTCCTTGATTTCAAAATGAAAATGTGTGTTAAAATTCTAAACAAAATTCAAACTTAGTGTTTGGCCAACGTCTAACTCACGTCGAACGTGTCATAACATTTCACTGGTTTTGATCCATGCTGAATAATTTTTTTGTAGGTTGTGTCGTCAGTTTGTCTATGAAAATACATAAGTATCAACAACATAAGGTTAAAGTTAGTTTTTTGGAAAAGGTTACAATGAAGAAAAGGTTAAAGCCTAGTCATACATCTTTTAAAGAGCTTCTGTGTAATGTACTTAACCTTCAAAGTATGTCTAATTTTATTGGTGTTCAACACACAGAAAGAATTAAGGTTAATTTATCCATGACTATTTGGAATTTCATGATGTTATTTCATGATGTTATTTTTATGAACATTATAAAAAGAGTTCTAATATTTAGATTATTTATCAGCTAGTGTTAATTGTAACGGGGTCCGTTAGAGATGTTCCCCAAACGCTCCCCAACTCGCTTTTTGAGCCTAAGTCATGTAGGACATTTTTAAAAATATGATCAGTATCGAAGGATTTCATCAAAGAATTATAAAAGCTTCAATGATATCAACTATATGTCATTTAACGCGTTGTACGTGCACGCAAATGCATGCACAAAAGATGCTTTCTTGGCTAACCCTCATTTTTTACCTTAAATATCAAGTCATCAATGAGCTATATAGAGCAACAATATGATTTTTACACAAGTGTAGGATGTTATGTCCATATTTTATCATAAACTCAGTAGAATATTGCAACAATAAGTTTATGGAGAGTGTAAAGTCAGTTTAAAAAACTTTTTTAAAAAGGGTCAAAAAAGCAATTTCTTTATTTTAGTTTGAGGTCCTCTCTTGAAATAAATGCCCAGGCTTGGAAACCCAAATTTTTCTTTCTAAATGTAAAATTAATTTCCCCCCTAATTTTCAAATTAAGTATTAAGGATTTCAAGTAAAAAAATGTTTTATTTTGTGTTTTTCCGAGTGGGAAGGTGATGAACTAAGTATTTTTAAAATGTAGGTTAAAATGAGGTGATGCAAGCTAGAAACAACCTTAATGTGAATTATATTGTATGCCTTAAAAAAAAATCAATCAATTTAGGGTTATTTAATGCGTTGTCCCAATTATGCACATTTTATAAAAAATAATAATAAATAAATAAAAAATATTTTTT
>NW_026920362.1:0-17084 GCF_032062105.1 Saccostrea cuccullata | reverse complement strand
GTGAAAGTGTTGAATCCGTCGATGTCACAATCACGGATTAATCATTTGAACGGATTAACGGTACCGTAGATGGATCGATAACACCGTGATTGATGCTGCTCAAGGTATTCTCAAAAAACAATTCCCGTTCTTTGCCGGTTTTCGCCTTGCATTTCGCTAAAAAACCTTTCCACCAAGTTGTTGACAATTTAATTTAGATCGTAAATACCCACCCTAAAAGTGGTGGTCGAGATTGGATAATGTTCACTACCATGAATATAAAATTTACATCCTCTTGCGTTAAACTTTATAATAGCACAATGACAAATCCAATTTCATCACCCTTTTAAAAAGCATTGCTAATATTATGCATTTTCCAGAGGAAAACGTTACGTGCTTTCTAAAAATTCTGATGTCCAGAAAAAGTCAATGACTGTGGTGTCTATGCTATTGCAAACGCCATAAAGTTTGTTTTGGTGGAATCCAGAAAATATCTAATTCCATGCTAAGCTTAAGGCCCCATTTGATGAATTGTATAACTAGCGGAATTTTGCGAAAAACCATGATCTCTGTAAACGGCAACAGTCAGTAGAGAAAACATTTGAAATGAATTTGTTTTGCACGTGCAGAATGCCTGAACATATTTTTATGTTTAATTGTACAGAGTGACACCAGTGGTTTCATCCAGTCAGAATTCGACACTGAATAAAAAAACATTGGAAACTCTCAAACAATCAAATGTATGGATTGCAAGAGTTTAAACTGATCTTTATTTAATTTTTTGACATTTTAATAAGTTGTGCAAATTTAATAGTTCAATAAAGTGCGTGAAACTTTAATACAATTGTTTTAATTTTCATTACAGAACTCACGGATTATTCATCATGATAGATATTATAACATTTTTTAATTTATGGAGATTCACGAAAAAAGAACTTATGCGGTATATTAAATTTTTTGCCCCCACAAAAGTCAAATTTTGAAAACTTCCTGAAATGTGCGAATTCAATAAACTGTACGAGAAATAAAAGTTAACAGAAAATATTATAGTTCCAGAGCAGTGTATTCACAATTTCTGTTTTTATGACGTCACAAACTAGTCCGATTTTATATCCTTTTCAGAAAAGGAAAAAAGGAAAAATTTCAACTTTAAGCTTTAAAATTTATAGAGCGCATGTGTATTCAGGAACAATATTGACATATTTCAGTGATATTATCATTCTACACATTATATCAAAATATTTATCCTGAACACACATGCGCTCGGTGACTTTTATTGAAAATATCGACGAAATATGTACATTTTTCTGAAAAATTTCATAAAAAACTAAAAATACGTCATATTTGTGACGTCATTACGTACATATGACGTCATTAATTATGAAATTATTCAGTGCTTTAAAGTCAGCATATACTCCCCTGTTTAAGGACTTAATTAAATATTACTCCATCAAAGTTTGTTTTTGGGGGGCAAATGTTGGTTAATACCGCATATAGTTCTTTATTATCCGTGCAAAAAAAATCCGTGATTTGTACTGTGTTCTTTAATTCCGTGAATCCGTGACCTGTTCGTGTTTTAATTTGTAAATGGCGTTTATTATGTGTCACATATGCAATGAAGACAAAATTCTAAAGAGTGCAAAGCGGATGAAACTTCAAAGCAATTAGAAAACTTTTCTGATCAAAATTTGTCCGTTGTTTGTCGTTGTCGTAAACTTTTCACTTTTCATTTTCTCAAGAACCACGGGGAAATTTCAACCAAACTTGCCACAAAGTATCCTGGTGTGAAGAGAATTCAAGTTTGTTAAAAAAAGGCCAACCCCTTTTTTAAGGGGAAATTATTATATTTTTTTTTAAAATAAATTCAAAAACTTTCCCCAAACCATTGGGAGGAAAGATGAAACTCATGTAGAAGCACCCTCAGTTATTGTAGATTCAAGTTTGTTCAAATCATGACCCTCGGGGTAGGGCGGGGCCACAATGGGATCAAATTTTTTCATAGGAACATATAGAAAAAATCTTTTAAAAATTTCTCCGGAACCATTGAGACAGGAAAGATAAAACTCGTGTGGAAGCGTCCTCAGTAAGTGGCTGATCAATGTTTTACATAGGAATATTTGAAAAAAATCTTTTTAAAAATTCTCTCCTCAAGATCAACAATGTCATGATTGGTGATATTAATATGGAAACATCCTCAAAGTTAATGCAAGTTTGTTCATATCATGACCCTTAGGGGAGGGTCACTAGGGTGGAGCCAAAATGGGCAATCAAAGCTTTTAAACATAGAAATATATACAAAAATCTTTAAAAAACTTCTTCTCAAGAACAGCAAAGCCATGATTTAATATCTGATGGAAGCATCCTCAGGTAGTGCAGTTTCAAAATTGTTCAAATCAGAATTCTTGGGGATAGGGTGAGGATACAATGTGGGATCAATTTTAACATAGGAATAAATATTAAAATATCTTTTTAAAAATTCTGGAGAACACCAATGATTAGTAATTTTTTATATGGAACTTATGGAAGCATGGTCCTCAGGTGGTTTAGATTCAGGTTTGTGCAAATTATGACCCCCGGGGGTTTGGGGGGTGGCCACAATGAGGGATCAAAGTTTAGCATAAGAATATTTAGGATAAATCTTCTTCAGAACAGAAAAAGAAGTCGGTTCACTCTATGGATAAAATGGCCCTGTAGATTACCAATTGATTGATTAACACTTGATTATTCATTTGAAGCATTAAAATAAAATAGAGACTTCATGTTTTCATATCCTTTTAAAAATTTTCTCCTTAAGGTCCAGGTCTCGGAAATGGCTTTATGAAATTGCAATGTCCTTGAATTTTTAGGTAAACAGGTATAAATTGAGTACTTTCACTTCAGTGAAGAAAAATAATATTAGCGCACTCTCTGATCTAAAAAATAAAACATGCTTTTAATCCCCAAAAAAATTCTATCATTTACTAGTTGCATACTTTAGATCAGAGGTTGCGCAATTCGAGGCGGCGCGAAGCGCCGCTCGCGTAGCGAGCTCAATAGACTAGCGTGTACGAACAGAGGAAATTCAGGTTGAAATCTGCACTTTGTTCCGAGAAATTTTTATGAGTCCACGTGAAAAAATTCCAAATTCCCAATAATCCTTTGCGGAGCATAGCATTATGGTGGCTAAAACGTAGCAACAACTTACTTTTAAAAAAATACAAACAACGATTTAATGCAATCTCCATGCCATAAAACTATCGTTTGCGTCCTAAGTCAACAGATTTTTTTTTATATGACGTCATGCTTTCGTCACTTTAACGTTTCGGGTATTTCCGATTTTGTCGGAAACTTGAAAAGTTCGGAATTCGATCCCGATGCTTAGGAAGTGATTATTTTTTTTTTTTTTGCTTTGTTTTCTTCTTTTATTTTTCTTTTTTTTGAATGATTGGCAGTACATGTGTAGGTTTATAAAAAAAATAACTGCGCTCGCCCCAAAGGTCAAACCGTAAAACATATTAAATATCGAAAAATAGCTTTAAAAATTGGCCGATTTTGTAGACTTTTTCAGAATATGATGTAATAGTAAGCATTCACGTCATTACACGTTAGGTGGCGCTCGTGTATTATCGGTTATCCCTGGAGCTAATATGGCTGCCATATTTGCAGGGAGGTTTAAATTGAGGGCTAATTGGCAACAAAAGGTGCAAGTGTTGGCGGGAGAAAAACATAAAAGCAATTTTTCTGACATCGATATCATTGATAATGCTGAATTTAAAGGGCATACAAAACAACATAGTTTACTCCTTACTCGCAATGCGTTTAGTATTCCACCGTAAATTAATGAATTGAGGTAAAAAAAATGAGCATTTTCTTCTAGAAAAATAAACACAAATTCTCTTATTGCCATCTCCATAGGTGCTGGCCTCGTTATGCACAAGAAAATTACAAATAGACTATGTTGTTTTCAATAATTATTGTACCGTATTTTAAATATGGGTCATTACTGAACTGTACACCTGTTTAGTACCTAACTTTGTTGAAACTGCTCTTATTCTTGAAATTAAAGAAAAAGAAAATAGAGGTTAAAGTGTTCATTTATCTAAAATTTTGTAGATTGAAAGCATATGACAGAAACAGAGATTTTCAACCCCCTCCTCTAGAAAGTGTCCCTACCCCTGTATCTGTGGGCTGGCCATTCTGGCTACCAAAGCTCCAGAAAGAACATAAAGTTTTCCTGCCGAAAATAACTACGGAGCAGATAAACCAGTATTTTGTTTACAGAATAGCAGGTATGTATGATATAATACTACTTCAGATTCAAAACTATAAAGATTTAAAGTTTTAAAGAGTGCATTGTAATCAGTTATTGCAATCTAATTAACGACATACCTATTAATTAGGTATTATGATTGAAAACTTATTATAAATATAGTTTTTTTCATTTAAAAACTGTTAAACCATGTATAAGTACCCATATATATTTTTTAATTTATAAAATACTTCCAGGTGATAAGCAGTTTACGAAAGACATTAAGGCAGTGTCCAAGGGTTCTGCAATGTTCCAAGGGAATAGAGTGCGGGCCCTGCTCTGTTGTTATGAAAGAAAATGACATCTACTTTACGGGGATTGTTGGTGCTGCGATGAAAAATAAGGTATCTTTAGGAAACTAATATTGAAGTCTAGTTGTGACAATATGCAAAAATTGAGTTTATGAATGTATACAAAGTGAAATAATTAAGCAATTGTATATTCTGTAATCTTAAGATTAAAATGTTATATTACATTTAGGTTTCTTATAACTATAAACTGAAAATGGACAAAAGGACAGGAGACGCCATAAATAGTGACTGCGAGTGTCCGGCAGGAAAAGGACCCCATGGGACCTGTAAGCACCTAGTCTGTCATGCTCATGCTGCAGCATTTTACAGAGACAGGGAATGTTGCTGTTGATAAAAGTTGTACTGAAAATCTGCAGCTTTTCCACAAACCAAAGGCAACTTACCATGGTAAGAGCAATTGGCCAAAAAAAAATGAACATTTTCAAAATTTCATTAAAATGAATTCCAAAATTTGTGTTAAGAAATAAAATTAGTTGCAAGAAATTCAACAATACATTATATCAAATTCAAAAATAATTTTGACATGTTCTTATTAGTAAGCTTTTGTAGCGAGTATAGTTAATGAAGTGGAAATGCATGTAAGTTATATTTCGAAATGGTGATTTTTAAAATTAGGTGTCCCAGTGGAGGCAGAAAGTATTCCATCAAAGAGAAAACTGTCTGACGAATCTTTGGAGGATCAACGGCCAGCAAAATTCAGAAAAATGCCAGGTTACCAAGATTATGTTCGGAGTCAGCTTATCAATTACTGCTCTATGACGTCACAAGATATTGCACTCAGATATCTCTTTAAAAAGGCCGATATACAGGTGCCATTTTATATTGCATTATTTTTATACTGCAATGTATTTACACACATAAACCTCTAAAATTTATTCATCTTCTCAAGTATTCACCTCATAAAATCAGATTTATTCTATAACCCATATACATGTTTTTGTTTTTTTTATTTCAGGTTGCTGCTGTTGATCATCATAATACTAGTATACCTATTACAGAGTACTGGGTGGATGAAGCAAACAAGGTTTGTAACCACACTAATTAAAAGTGTCACCGGGTTCACAGGTGCGTGAAAGTCAGTCAATACATCGGGTCTCAATAGCTCAGTGGTTAGAGAGCTGGCACGGTACGCCAGAGGGCCTGGGTTCGAGTCCCGGTTGAGACTTATTTTTCACCACCTGTGACACATGTATATCTTTTATCTTTATCAGTAAGAATGCAATGTAAAATGTGGCTTAAAATTTGATTTTCTGTTAAAATCTTTCCATTAACTTATTGTGTAGTAGATATTAAAATGGAAATTTAATTGGATAAAAGAAATAAATATGCATAGATGGAAAAATAAATTTCAAGGTACATCGAAAATCCATTTATTGGTAATGCTTTTTTTTTAAATCAATAGGTGACTGAAGAAGACATAACAAAGATTGAAAAAGAAACAAGACAACAAGCATCATGCAAACTATGGTTTCATCATAGATCCTGGGTCTTACAGCTTCAAGATTTGGAGAACTCTGCAAGTTGACTTCAAGAAGAAATATCACCAAACTTTGTCAAAATCTGTTGTCTGTAAACAACTCTCTACAAAACAGTGCTTTGGCACACGGTAAAAATTACGAGTCAAAGGCATTGAAGTCATTTGAGTTAAAATATGACTGCAAAGCAAGATCTGTTGGTTTCTGCATTTGTGCATCTAAACCTTTTCTAGGTGCTACACCTGATGCTTTATTGTATGATGATTGTCTTGTTGAAATTAAATGTCCATATTCAGGAAGAAATGAAAAGATTCTTCCAGGCAAGCATTTTAGATTTTTGGAGTATAATGAAACAAATGAAATCATCTTAAAAAGAACAAGCAATTACTATTATCAAGTGCAAGGGAAACTTCACATATGTCAAAAAAAAGTTTGTTACTTTGTTGTATACACTTTCAAAGATTTGTTTGTTGAGAAAATCAAGTATGATGAAGAATATTGTACTGGGTCACTCATTCCAAAGCTAGAAACATTCTACACCAAGTTTTTCAGACCTTTTATTGCCTCTACTCTTTGAAGTATTATGCATCAATAAGAATATCATTACATGTTTTGATAACATCATGATAAACTTTTCAATATAGAAGTACCTGGTAAATTGTAATATAATCTATGATTGTAAATTCTATTGGCTCGCCTGAGCTTAAAACCCAGTGAGAGCTTTTCTGATATTTTGTCTGGCATCCGTCTGTCTGTCCGTAAGTCTGTAAATTATTCACATTCTCGACCTCTTCTGAAGAACCACCTGGCATTTAAATTATTATTGTTTTAATTAATTAAGATAAAACTTATAGGGATATAATCTTTTATTATCTTTCAAAGCCTTTAATAGTCGAAGAAATATTATTGAAGCATCCTTATTTATTGTAAATTTATAATTGTCCAAATCATGCCCCCTCCCCCTTAATAGATTGAGACCTCATATCTGAAAACTTTTACATACTGATTTGATCAAGTGAGCAATGTGGCCCATGGGCCTCTTGTTGATAAACTTACCTGATCCACAGTCTAATTATAGTCATGTTAGTTTCACCACAGATACCAATGGTTCTTACATTACACATGTAGTATTTAATTTGCTGTAGTATGATAATCTGCTAAACTCTGAAAGATGAAAGGTTACAAATACATTCATAGGAGTGTTTATAAGTAAAGAAAGTTTTGATAAATAAGTATATGAGTGTATTCTTACATGCCATGTTAAATTAAATTTAGGATGACACTAAAACAACTGTTTTGTTATTCTTCAACTCACTTAAGCTTGACAGTCAAATAGAAAACTGCACAGAATTAAGCATTTTTATCAACAATTGATTTCCGGAAATTGGATATTGCAAAGCAAACATAAACAATTCTAGAACCAAGGTGCAATTTGCTTTGAGGTAGAGGGTGCCTCAATAATTTGAAGCCCTTGCTTAGCCTTATTACACGCTCGATGTGAATTCGCTTTGATGCCACTCGTCTATCACGGATAACTTCCTCAGGATCCAGTTGTGACTTCCCTTTCAACATTGTTGGGGTGTTAACGTACACGTCTTGTGAAGCAAACAGGTCTTGCACCATTATGCCACGATCAGCCATAATACTATCTCCCTTTTCAAACATTTTCAGGTCTGAGTCAGAAGGTCAGAATTTTCAATTATCTGTCGATCACTTGCTGATCCTCCATATGCTTTGGATATGAAACTTACCGCACCTCTTGGAGTACAACCTATCATGGTTTTCAATGTATTTTATGTTTGTATGCAGACCATGTTATCTCTGGGCATTCACATTTGATGGCTTGTTAATCGGAAGTTCTGTAGCATAAAATATCGCGTGTTAGGAAATTTCTTTCCAAAATCAGAAGGCATGAACTGTTGAATCACATCTCTTGATGGCCATATGCTTAATTTTTAAGTTGAAAATATATAAAATTTAACCATGTGTTGAAGATACGAGATACGGAGGACTCAGAAATGCCGAAAAAAAGAGCTAACTCAATATCTTCTTTGGCCTGTCGGAGCTTCATCAGAACCATAAAAAGCTGATCTTTAGGATCCATAAGAGTGGTGTGTCAAAAAAGCAAAAAACACAAGGTCCAAGACAATTGAAAAAAAAACATGAACTTCATAAAATCGCAAAAACCAGTGTAATACTTGATCATTTTGGGATCATTTTCAAAGTTTTGAACAGAAAATTTACCAAACGTTTTCAGCTACCACCCCCTGATTCACCTGCACAGGTATCCCTTTCATCCATTGCCTCAGATGTAAAAGAGGTTTGAATCTCAGGGGTATCGACCACTTCTACGTATTCAGAACCTCCGTAAATCGTGTTGCTCATTTGAAGCTTCTTCTCGTTTCCTTTTCCTCTGACACCTTGGACTCTCATCATTTGTTAATGAAAGGGAAAAAAGGGAAAATGGAAGGCACTGCTCCCTTCTTCAGTCTTGGACGTTCACCTGAATAACATAAAGCTGCTCAGAATGCTTTCTGTTTTCAACAATATTTACATTCTTTTTAGTTATGCATGTAATTTTACAATGAAAGAGCTATACAATTTTCTTTGTTAAGTTGCTTTTTTCTCCATTTCAAGAAATAATATGATTTGAATGAGTATATAATTTTGACTGAAAAGGAATATACATAATTGAATATCAATTCATTAAGGGTTTGCTATTGTGTGCAACCAAGTGAGACTCACTGAAAATAAAAACCTTAATATCTTTAAAAATAAGACTTGCCAACACTTGAAAACTGGTCCCATCTTTATAATGAAAACCATCTTTGGGTATATGGAGCTACATTGACACTTGCAGTAGCTTGCAGCTATGAAGTGCACAATACACCTGTAGGACTGCGCAGCCACAGGTTTTAGCAGTGCATTAAAAAAATCCAAAAAAAAATGAAATAGTTAAATAAACAAAATGGCTACAACTATTTGTGAAGAACCATTCGTTTACATGAAAACTGACTGCAACAGGTACAATTCTTTAAATGCAATTTGTCAGTTCATCAAGAAAATGTTAGCCATGAAAGTAGTGCCAACCACATGGCAATGTGTTAAAAATAAATTAAAGAGACTCACTGTTGTTCTATAAATAGCACTTTATATGAAAGCCCAAATTTATCTAAAGGATTACTCTATGGTGTATACAAAACAGGGAAAATAATGTTAGACAATTAATTTTCTCCTTAAAAAATATGCTAAATAAGAGATTAACAATCTGTAGGGTAATGAAAGTGTGCAATTTAAATGACACTTGGTCCACAATGTTTACTTGAGTAATTTTTTTTTCAATTTTGCTCGTTAAAACACCATTTTTTACTACACATTCCCATGCAAGACTTTGATAGTCTTTAGGGTTTAATTCTCATTGATGACAGATGAACAGAGTTAAAGAACCAAAATTTTTATAGAAAAGCTCCATAGAGCCTTTTGCTAAGATGACATAAGATATTAAAATGTCTTTGATTATTGAAAAAAAAAAAAGTCACAAAGAAGAACAAAACAAAAAGGGTGATAAATGAACTTCTTAAAATTTTTATCACTTCCAGATTATTATTTTTCTTTTAACATGTTAACCAGCATATATACAAGTTTGACTAATTTTTTTAAAAGTTTCTTTACAGATATAGTTAAGGTATAATTTTAAAAATAAACTTCAATCTTAACAATATAACTGCAGTATGAGGATATCTGGGACCTGTGTTCTAAGCACTTTTCAAAAGTCTGAATTAAAAACATTTTGTGCATTTGATGCACTGAACAAGAACACATATAAATCAGGTAAAAATTTTAATTACAATATCCTTTACCAAGATCCCAAAATGTTCTTCATTGGAAACTTGTGGAAAGTTCATATATGTATTTTTGTTTATTGTCATCATATAATCTTTTTCAATGATGTTGGAACGTTCAACACATGTGTAAATACTAATAAATCAGATAAACTTTAAGTCACATTGAATAAACTAAATCAGATCTTCATATGTTGCGATATTTTCTGAAAACTGTTTTCCAAAAGATTGAGACAAACCAACATGGACAAAGCCTCTGTCATTAGAACCATTTCCTCTTTTAATTTGAAATCTGTAAAATAATATAACATAACATTAAAAAAACAAAACAGTATCACTATCAAAAAAAAAATTGAATTGAATGATAAATCTTTACATCATGACAGGGTGCTAAAAAAAAAAGCATTAAAAGATAGACAAGTAAATTTCAGGGCCAAAGATTACACACCCCTCAGCAATTATGGTAACATTGTAAATATTGGCCAAAACTGTTTGTTGCATTGAATATACATTTGTTTCTCATTTTAATTTACAATTGTGTAGATCACAGTAGTTTAATCCATATACTAGAGATAAATGATTATAATTTTATAAAAAGGTAACCATAAATAAGATCAAGGTAAACTAGCTGGTGGTATTCATCCTTCTTTGGGAAGTGAATGATCCAACAAGCATATAAGATCATGTTCTTAAATGAGGCAAACAAGTTTCAGTACAAAATCTTAAAGGGTTAAAATTTCAAGGTAGGATTTGATTGCAGAATTTTAAAAACCCATATAATGACCTGTGTTAATAAGCTACAAGATATGATCAGAAACAGTCCCTCCCCAAAAAAGATTGAAGTTTTATTACTTAAAAATAACCTCTTATGTGACCTTAATGTCTTCATACAGACTGTTTACCTAACATTTGTTGTTTACTGTTAAGGCCCATGCAATATACATGTACATTGATTTATTTTATAACATGATGTTATAGGCCTACATAAGGATTGATGATTACTTTATATGTCCAAGCAGCCATGGGTACAGTACAAGGAACTAATTTTGTTTCATAAATCAGCATCTGCATAGTGAATATAGAATCAGCTTTGATTCAGCAACCAGCTAGCATCAGGATAAGCATTTTCAAAAACAGTTAGCTGCTAACTTTCCATCAGCATCAGCAAGCAAAAAAGCATTTAAATCAGCATCGATGCTGAAACAAAGTTAGTTCCCTGGGACTGTAGGCAGACTCTGACCATGGCTTGAGACAATTTGATGGACACAACATTATATATACAACATTCATTTAAACAACATCTTTCTTTTTATCCAACTGCATATACATTTCTCATCATAAAAATTTAATTTTTCATTATGTAGACATAGAAGAACATCTGAATTCAGCTCACTATGATATAACAATTATACTGTGTTAAACCCTTATATTAAATTTACAGAATCATTTCATTGTGATATAAAACACATCTCATACCTTTTTTAGAACACCTACAAGGGAGGTTCTTGGGGGGGCTCCAACACGGCATCACATGAAGTACAGAAATTGGTAGTCCAGAGAAAATATCTGAGCAATGTTCTTTTTAGTGAAACAAGGCATTCTGTAAAAATGGTAAACAGAGTAACAATAAATTTTATAAAAAAGTTCAAAAGGGAAAATTTTTTTAATTAAGTCTAGCTATTAAAAATTTTAAATTTATTGAAGGGTGTCAGTGTTTTAACTGAATGGTATTTATTTACTGAAAGTGCATCCCAAAAAGTTTTATCACTGAGGTCTTAAAAGAATATAGTTTTGCTTCAATATCTTGAACGTCATTGGAAGGGGATGCCTACTCCTCTGTGGCACCTGAACCCACCTCTGATGTTTTTAGAGGTCCCTGTTTGCTCTGCTTGAATTTTTCATTTTCAATGGACTTTTGAATTTGATTACTGTTTGTTATCTTAAAATTCATATTTCCTTGAAAATTTTTTTTTTTTTTCTTGAACATTTTAACCTCAATGTGTGATTTCTATCAGATTTATCAAATTAAAAATTAGTTCCATCATGTTAGAAATAATAAGCTTTGCCTGTACCATTATAATATAGGTCCTCAACGAAAAAAATAATAATACTAACCTTAGAGATATTAAGTGGTGGCTACACATACATTCACTATTATTTTTCAATATGCATAGGCGTCGGAACCGGGGGGGAGCCCCCCCCCCCCCTTTTTTTAAATATATACTTACTATAGACATAGAACCTTGTTTTGTAGGTTTAGCCCCCCCCCCCCCTTTCCACAGACACCTCGCAGGATAGGCTAAAAATGGGGAAAGTTTTGGTGTTTGGAGAAAAAATTAGGTCTAAAATTACCCCCCCCCCCCCCGAAATAGGACTTTCGCATCTGGGAAATGGACATTTCCTTTTTTTGGAAAGGGAAATTTTTTTTTTTTTTTTCACTTAGCCCCCCCCCTTTCAATTTGCTTCCGACGCCAATGATATGAAAAAATATTTGTTCATTTTGCTGCTTTTTTCATTTGAGGAATAATTTATATTCATTAATTTAAATAACTTTTCCCCAATGACATCTTCATATACTAGCTGCACTAATCTGCAAATCAGACTGAGTATGGTCCAAATGACTTGATATTTCACAAAACAGTGAAGTCGCCAATTCCGGGTCACGTAAGTGTGTTTCGTTGATATTTTGAAAATTTGTTCAATTTAAATTTCATGCAATATATGTATTGAAAGAACAAATAGTGAGTCATCCAACCACTTTTTCGTTTTCAAAGTAGCTACAGGGGAACAATATATACTGGGGTATTTCAGCAAGGCCTAGCTTCCCCAGTTACGAATCTTTTTCTCCATTTCCGGGTCATGTGACTTCACCGTCGTGTACTATTCATGGAACGTTTCAAAGTTTTTTATGATGTTGAAACTTAAAACAATTCATCCATTTAAAAAAAGTAAAACAACCACAAAAATATTTTTAAATTATTTTTAAAACAATTACAACAAAACAAATTGCAGTATGCAGAATTAAAAAAAATGTATTAGGATTAAAAATAGTACAATTAAATTAATTTATTTAAAAAATGCATTGAAGCATGTGAAGGGTTAACTCGATTTTAATTTTTAGAAAAAATATTTTCCATTAGAATACTTTTGATAATCAAGGTAAATACATGGTTGTCGATTGGTTTTGTACATAGAATTTTGACATGTTCATGCCCAGATCGTGACCCGCAATTGGAGAAACTACTCATTTGATTTAATACTCATTATAATTTTATTTGAGCAGCGATCATTATGATTGATTTCTGAGTTAAAACTAAATGCATTTGTCATACTTTCGAGCTCTTATTATTTATCTAGAACTTTTATATCAGCATTTCTGCAGCGAACAAAAAAGAAAAAGGGACCGCAACAGAAACATCCAAGTCTTTAATGCGTGTGTTTCAGAATTTCGATTGTCGGATGCCCCAAAGCTGATATTCAAAATTTTGTAATTAATAACAAACAGAAAGACCAGTTCTTCATGACCAGCGTATTCATTAAGTTTTTTGCGCTTAAATTTTAACACTAGACATAAAATACACGCGAGTGCCCCGGGAATTGGAACGCCCCAATTTTGGCACTCCACTGTAGTACAATCTTGTGTGAATATCATTATATAAAGAATTATAAATTTGCACCATGTGCACCTCCTTTCACAAAAAATAAAACAAAAAAAAAAAAAAAATTGAATATCAAAATTTTGATTTACAAATAACACAACTGATTTTATATTTTGTTTAATACGTAAGCTTTTACGTGCCGTCATTGGACATTTAACTTTGAGTGACTGGGGCTCAACGAAGGATGATCCGTTCTTACACAACTATTAATCGCTCATTAATGAAACCAAATTTACTCTACTCATAATATTTGAAAACCTGTTTTTAACTTCAAAGTATTTTTAAAAATGACGAACACTTGGTATTTGAAACAAAGTAACAAATTTATTATTCCCCGCTACCTACAGCTCCCAATCGTGGTCTGCAAAACCCACGTGGAAATTTTGGATCCTCCGTAAATGTTCAACTTATTTAAAATTGATGTGCACCAGATCACAGGCTTTGTCATCTCAAAATGTAATTACTGACACTAGGAGTTCTGTAAGATATCTGAGATAAGGCTTATATTTCACAATAAACACAAAAATTCCACTTACCAACTCCTACTTTCACTTTAGCCGAATATCGCATGACAGACATCAGAAATAAACGCATAGCGAATATGTTTTTAATTTTTCAAATTGTTTAAAATTATTTGACATCACACTCCATCTGTAGGATTAATATACTTATTTAGCCAAAAGTATTTTATTGCCTTACCTGCTAAAGGAATAACAGGCGTTACTTCAATCGAAACTGCTAAAACTGGGCGCGTATTAATTTATCAGGTCCATTGTAAAATCCAAGAAGGAGCATTCTATGATACGAAGTAAACATCTATGTAACTTTTATAAACAACAATATGAAATATGTCGATCGATACTTTCAACACATGGACATGTTTTAAGAGATACCTACTTATAATTTCTTTGTGTAATGGGGGCACTAAAACAACGGATTATAAAAATATTCAAAGTTTTCAATACCGGAATAAAGGGGAATGGCAACCCCCATTTCGCATGGCAGACGTGCATAGGTGGTGAAAAACATACAATTATAGAAAAAATACGCATATAATTGCTAGGAACAAAACAAATAGTTGTACCCATGACATTCAACTATCTGTACATATACAACAAATGTCATGTTACTGTTTTATTAGACCTGCAGCTGTGCAGTCCTGCAAGTGTATTATGCACATTGCTGCTGCAAGACATTGCAAGTGACAACCAATTTGAATACATTTCAAGACAGCTTTGCAATAGAAGGTGTCGTGGGTCAGTTTTTATGAAAAAGCAAGAAGTATTTATTAAAATATTGAAGTTTTTATTTTATACGATTTTCACTTGACTGAACACAAAAGAAAACCCCTTTAAACCAAAAAAAAAAAGAAAAAATCTGAGCAAATTTCAATTTATCCTGGCTAGCTACGCCTTAGGTACAAAACCACCTATCCTTTTCATATGCTCTGTTTTGTTGACTTTGGAACCAGCCCATTGTCACCAAAATTCTGTAAATATGAGGTCCTGAAAAATAAATACAAACCACAAAGCAAACAAAGTCAAAGCAACAGAACATAAAAATAAACAAACAAATAAACTTCTGCAATATTATACATTTGCACAACATTGTTTACATAAACAACCTGGAGTTCAAAAACAATATAATCAATTTTTTATAGCCCATTTATTAATATCATTACCCCAGGCCTCTAATTTATACCAAATTATGGTTATACTAATGTAAACAAGAGTTAAAATTAGCTGGCCAAAACTGCTCAAAGCTGATCAACAGCTATTGAGCTAATAAAGATTTCTATATAAATGTATCATTTAAATAGGTTTGATAAGTGACAATAAGTTAATATTTATAAAAATTGGAAAAAGGAAATGTGACTGTTCTAACCTAATAGTGTGATCTTGTAATCTGTGTCTTTAAAATGGGAGGAACACACACTCTGCTTTCCCCGGCTGCCATAAACGTTTTGCTTTGGGTCCATTCTTTTTACGGCCACGCGCCATTTCTGTCTTATACTGGGGTCTTCCGGAAATTTATGGCCTCCAAAATTTGTACAATTCGGTACACAACAATATTGTGGCATTGGAATCAAATATCAACAGAAATTGGATAAAGATTAGACTGAACTCATGCAATTTACTTTCGCTTTTTTATAAGTCGTCCGAGGTATTCCGAAAGTATAACCTCTAGTACACGAGCGCCATCTATGCGCGGGAAATTTGATGGGTGAAAACCATTGACGCATTTCGTGACGTCTAATGATTGACTAGCCAGAAAATTACATCATCTTTTATAGATACGCAGTCACTAAAATTAAGTGATATACTCAATGCATTGTTAACAAAACCTATGTAGTTTCAGTTTTTAGAAATTCACGGGCCAAATAAGGCAAAAGTGAACGTTGTTCTTTGTTTAGTCAAAAGGAAGATCAAGTAATATTTTGGGAAAAAATTTTGGAAAAATTTTCTTTTTTTGATATATGACTTTCTCAAGTAATAGAAAAATAAAAAGACCCTCCCCCAACAAGTAACATTTTCCATACTGTTTTTAACTTGCCCACGTGCTCAACGAGCGATGTGGCAAATGGGCCTATTGTTGAAAGTCATACAGTTGTAATATTTCAAAATGATTCCAACATTCGTCAATTCCTTTTTATCGATATCCATCATAATTACGATATCTCACAAGGTTTACCAATAAAATTTACGTTATGGTTCAGTTCGATATCGACATTAAATTCTCCATATCGTCGATATCGAAATCGCATACAGATCAACTTAATATAATAAGAATATTGACTATATCGACACCACGTTGTTTATATCGACATCAAGAAGGTTTGGGGCATGTATGCTTATTGCTGGCCGATTCGATATGTAGCGGTAATGAGTTGAGATTCGCAATTGCGGATATATTGACTTTGTTGCTTGTTTTAAAGTGGTTGGGTGGTTTAAAAGAAGAGCTCCATATTAAGATATACTAAAATGATCAAATTTCAAAATTAAAATTTATGATTTTTTTCTTTGCTAATTGATAGTTGAAAGCAGAAAATATATCTAAAAAATAAATTATATCTGGTGGTTAATTTATTTCACCCCCTAGCCTCCAAAATAAAGGATTTTATTACTACAAATATTTCCCCGCTTCAGTGATTAAAATAACGTGTGAAACAGTCAATCTATTGTATTGCAGTTGCTTGATTAATAAATCAATCGGTTACATCAATGTTTAAATCAACACATTCACTTGTACTGGCTAAAGAATTTGTTAATAAACAAGAGGCCCATGGGCCTTATAGGTCACCTGAGTATTTTGGGCAATTTCTAACAATTGAATTTGATTCATGTTTTACACCCGAGGCCATGAAATTCACAATTTAGAAAGAGGCACCATTGCTTATCATAATTATACACCAGCATGCTTATTTTGGTTACTTAATACCAAGAGGTATATCAGAGTAACAAAGAGAAAATGATTTCCCTTCTAGCCCTGGGTAGGGCCTCTTGTGTTAGGGCGGGGCCCCAGTTATCTCC
>NW_026920361.1:7500-16840 GCF_032062105.1 Saccostrea cuccullata | reverse complement strand
CTCAGGAGTGGCACTAAGATGGTCCACAGAAAAAAAAAGAGGAAAGGTCGGCCAAAAACAACATGGAGGCGAACCGTTTAAAAAGAACTGAAGGAGATGATTCTTTCTTGAGAAAATATCGAGAGAACAGCCAGGAACAGAAAAGAGTCTACATGTTCTATGTGCCTCCGGGTGGAACAAGGACTATTAAGGTAGGTAAGTACAAAGTCAATAGACTTTTGAATCATTTTGTCCAGGTTAGTTGCTCTTTCAACTTCATCCAAGGTCATAGCATTCGGTACGGCTTTCTTGGCAATGAACTTCATAGTGTTTGGCTAAGTCCTCCTCTCATGAGAGATTTTGTCACATAATGGGATTTCTTGACATGTACATGTGGTCGACAGGGATGTCTGTTCCATGCCTGATAATAGTAGTCATTTTCTAAAGTTATGACATGCGAATTCATCTCTCTTAACGGGGGTTAGTGAATTCCAGTAGATTGTGGTATTCACAATTCAGAAGTGAGGTGCGCGTCATAATTTCATGTTTAAGTGTTGACATGTCCAGGCGATTATGGCACGCAAAATTCACAAAAATGAGCAAATCATAGTTTCACAATTGATAAACTAGGTTTATCGGTTGTAAACTATAGTTTACGGACTGTAAACTATAGTTAACAACGTTAATCTATATTTTACATCTGTAAACTATAGTTAACGCGATAATCTATGTTTCACAACCGTAAACTATACGTAACACCGAAAACTATCATTTGCGATTGCAAAACATAGATTATCTGATAAATACAGTTTCACGATTTGTAAAGTATTGTTAACAAACCGTTAACTATAGTTAACGATCTGATAAATATAGTTTCACGATTTGTGAAACTATGATTAACAACTCTTAACTATAGTTTACGATTGTAAACTATAGTTTACAAACGTGAATCTATGTTTATCAACAAAATCTATTGTTAACGCTTTATTCAGACAGATAAACTTAGATTAGCATTCGTAAACTATAGTTAACGACTGTTAAATATAGTTTTACAGATGAAAACTATACTTAACGAATCGTTAACTATACTTAACGAATCGTTAACTATAGTTTACGATTTGTTAACTATAGTTTACAGTCGATAAACCTAGTTTATCAATTGTGAAACTAGGTTTAGCTCATTTTTGTGAATTTGGCGTGCCATAGCGATACCAAGGGCTTCACGTTCTGTCTGCCAATTGCGAGATTCAGTGGAATTTAATGATCTACTGGCGTGTGCCAAAACTTGATCTCCTGAGTGAGAATCGCAAAAATGCTCACTTGGCCAGCGTCCACTGTTGTTTGTTTGTTGTTTAACGTCCTCACCCCTACTAATGTTATTGTGATTCAAACTCAAGCCACGTGGTTTAGGTTGACCCATTCAAAGGTTACAAGGTAGAATCGGTTTTATACATAGAATTGACAATAAACAGGAAAATGCTATAGTCTGTTTATTTTGAAAACATGTCCTGTAAAAATGTGTTTCCAGATCTTTCTGAAGGACTTTCACGTTTCGGTAGATAAGGTAGGGGGGTTTAAAACAATATACTTTATCTTTGCTTTTGTGATCATTTACGGCAAAGATTGGAGCTCTCTAGAGACAATTTCCCCAAAATAGTTCGATACCATGGTAGAAAAAAACGTGTTTACAATATCATTTACACTGACAAACCTTTGTATGCCTTATATGGCTATTGTTATCAACGCGCGCAGCATATCTTACCACGCGCCAACTGACCAATCGTTGAATTAATAGCAATTAACGTTTACCACCGTGTATATCCCAACATACGGGGTGTATACTATGTTGTGCGCGGGGTGTATGCTTCCGAAGCGAGAAAAATTGTAAATTGTAAAAAAGTGTAATTTTACCCAAAGCGTTTTTTTTTCAATTTTGCATGCCCTCAGAAAATTGTCGTCCCTTATTACATTCTGTACAAATGTACATTTTTACAGGCGGCTTTACATGTTTATTGTGATTGTAAAATATGAAATCTTTTCAGATAAGGAAAAATGAGTCCACACATTGCAAAAGTTGAAAGGGAAATTAATACTGCATACAGACACGCGTAGTATCACCCCCTTTTGTTCCAGACACAACTTTACACCACAGAAAATATTCATCAAAAGTCAGGTCCCCCCCCCCCCCCTTTTTTTGTTGCAGGATAGTCAAATAATGGTTATGTAGTATGTTGTAAAAAAGGAGAATTGGAACCGAAAACGATGGGATCTACAACCCAATCTGAAATAGGAGTTTCGAGTTTCGAGTTCCCCTTTTTATAGCTAGTCAATCAACTTATGTCAGGCTAGGTTTTTTTTTCAGGTATTCCCCCTTCAAAAAAGATTTTACATCACTGTCATAAATGCTTAAGAATACATGTATTGATAACATAAATGTTGCAGACGCACACAAAAAAAAATTATTCATAATACACCATTCATGTAGTGTCTCTATTATTTTTAACAGGCGAAATATATAGATTAAAATGATCCGAAGAAAGGACAAAGTTTCCTCAATGCAGGGATTGGGGGGGGGGGGCAAGGGCCCCCCTTGGAGAGATTTTATATTTTATGATTTCGTAGATTTAGACCATTGCGCCATCTACAATGTAGCATTTATTCAGATAACAATCGCTCCTTGCACATCTAGCGCCCATTATGTTTGAATATGATACTTTCTTTTTAAATTCTTTTTTTATTCTTTTGATTTTTCAAAATTTAGTTTGTTTTATAAATACTTCAGCAAGGTTATGGAAATTACTTTTTGGTTCGGCATTAGTAGGCTTTTTATCAACACTATACGTCGCTTATAAACCTGTGTAAATAATATTTCCATTGATACTTCGCACTAACAATCTAGAGAAAAATATGAGGTATACACCCCGCGTACAACATGTTGCCTACACCCCGGACACAACATTGATTTTTCGTCAATATCTTTATATACGAACTGTTTTATTTTCAGACAATTTGTACAAACGTTTATATTGTAAACATGTATTTAACAATGATAGAAAAGTGATGATAAAGCAAAGCTTTCTTCTGATGTTTGATCATAAACACAGTCTAGCGTCAATCTGCCTCCGATCCTCGGAATTGTGTTGAGGTGTTTGATAAAACTAGAAGGTTTCCAGTGGGTTCATAGGTATCCATATACTCCTTAGATAATGCTTTCTTCCGTAGGCATACGCTTTCTGGCGAAAAATATCCGTAAGTTAAGAAAATGGACAAAGAACGTACATTAACCCCTTTTTTCTCGCTTCGGAAGCATACACCCCGCGCACAACATAGTATACACCCCGCATGTTGGGATATACACGACGCTATCTATACATGTTTTTATTTTACTTCGAACACGTGGTTCAGGTTAGTCTATGATCGATATTAAATAGGCCGCAAAAAATGTACATATGGAAAAAAAATTCAAACATTAGAAAATTATGAAAGATATCACCGGCGTTTTAATTTGTTGCTAACTAGAAAATATGTATATAATAAAATGTAGTTTGTGTCAAGTTCAGAACGCGAGAGCTTCAAGGCTAAGGAAACCGAGCAGCATTTCCTGAGCATTTAAACGGACAATACCCGTGATCGCACGTGTTTTTGGCCAGGAAATCCACCTGACAGTTGTATTCACTGGTATTACAACAAAGGAATCAATACAGACTCAAATCGCCTTGTAGTATGACTTACTATCATTCCAATAACAGCGTGTCACTTTGCTTGATCAACCGTTGTAAAATTTCACAAATTGATTACCATATCATTCATCGATTGGATGTTCAGTTTGAATGAAATCAATACTACTTTGCATATAAAAAACAGAATCCAACAATACCCCGATAACACTGACCAATCGTACTGAATGATTGTTTCCCAGCGCGGCATTTGTACTCACCGACAACACGTGGTCAGTTAAAGCCCGTTTACTGTTCCCCTAAAAGCACGTGTCACATTTGTTGTGATTTGACCGAATGGAGTTAATTTTGATATGTATGAGCATATTTTGAAGCATGGAATGAGTAAGGCTATACTTCAAAACTATTATAATATATATATTATATTGTAGCGATCAATTCCATCATTATAAGAATATAAACTTGCTTTGCCTGTCCATGCACATGTGATTATTGTTTACTGCATTCTCGTGAACAATCATTCAATACGATTGGTCAGTATTGTAAGTGGTATTGCCGGGTTCTGTTTTTCATATGCAAAGTAGAATTGCTTTCATTGAAATCAAACATCCAATCGATTAGTAATATGGTAATCAATATGTGAAACTTTACCACGCTTGATCAAGCAAAGTGACACGCTGTTATTGGAATGATAGTAGTAAAATCCTAGAATTTTCATTCAAAAAATGAATTGTTTGTCATTGTTAGCATGGAAATAATGGGACAAAAAGAAACAATTGAAATTGCTTAACGAAATGGGTGGAAAATGTTCTTTGTGCCTTTCCCATCGCGATTATATTTGTTTTTTTTTCAGGTGTAAAATTCCTGCAAAACCCGTAGTAACCCATAATGCAATTCTCATTCATCTGATTTGTCAGTTAAAGCCTGTTGTGTCTCATTTACTAAGCTGACGCCAAAAAATATAATCCCGGTTCCAAATACACGTATATTTGTCCAAAAAGAAATTTTAATGCATGAATGCAGAAAAATGATATCATAGAGAATATATACTAATCAAAGTTGAATGAATTCAAATGAAATTGAAGTAACTGAAGTACATTTCTACAGATATTAAAGGGTTGTAAAAATTGAAACACAACATAGCTTCTCTTTTTACCATGTCTCCACGTGCTAGTCACTTCCTAGCCACATTTCCGTGAATAATTTACCCTATCTCGCTGTAGTCTCGCTGACTCTCGCCAGAGCGACTGCCAAAGCGACTTTGAACTCCTCGGGTTTTATAATTTGCAGAACACCGAAAAATAAAAAGTTCCGAACACATTAGTAGGGGTGTCCTAGTTCTCTAGAATTGTTCACGCATATGGAGACGCCACCACATGCAAGCACCTACTGCGATACAGGACCTCGGTTTTTACGGTCTGTGCTCATTCAAATGGTTGCTTATAGTTTAGTATTCTGGAAAAATCTAAAGCAATATCAATGCTCGTCAAATGTTTGAGTGCCAAACTCTTGTTGAACGGTTACACACGTCGTTGCTCCTTGTCATGAAAAATGTCAGTCAGCAAAATGCACAACCATATATAGCATGTCAAAATTATAAACAATCAATGCCCACTGTTCCTGCAAGATTTAGTTCAACAGCGAAATTCAACATACAATTTTAGATATCAAAAGACCCTGGAATTACCTAGGCCAAGAACCACTAGGTATGGAAAACAGTCATTCAGCTATGCAGCTGCTGCGCTGTGGAATTCTCTACC
Organism: Saccostrea cuccullata; assembly: GCF_032062105.1. NCBI lineage: Eukaryota > Metazoa > Mollusca > Bivalvia > Ostreida > Ostreidae > Saccostrea > Saccostrea cuccullata. The sequence goes on along the minus strand of NW_026920361.1, from coordinate 11,424 downwards.
AAATCATGCTAGGGAACTTTCCACCCTCAGCCAATTTAAAACTTTCATAGAGACATGGACGGGGGAAAAATGCAAATGCAGTTCCTGCAGAAACCACGGCGTGGGGCTGCATGGCTGATGAGACAATGTTTAGAAACAGTTGAATTTTCATTTATTTTTGAAATCTTTCATTTTCTCTAATGATATCACCTATCTCCTTTATTATTCTTTTTTTCCTTTAACCTCACAATATGCATATCTTGCCTATGTAGGTAGGGACTGACCCAATCACTAGGCAGGATGTGTATTGATGAGGATATTACTTTAAAATTATTATTATTATTACTTATTTTTATTTTTTTTTTTATTCTTTCCTTCATTCTTAATTTGGTTTAGCTATGTCTGTGTGAATTTTAAATTTCCTAAACTTTCAAATTTATTCAACTATCGGGTTTTTATTTATTTATTTATTTTTAATATTATTAATAATAAAATTAGTTATTTTTATCTGAATTTAGGAATTAAACTTAGTGCTTAATTTTATTACATGTACTATCGTATGACTTTATTTATTTATTTATAATACTCACGTTATATTTATTTTGTTTCTCTTAATGCAATCATATTGCTTTTCAAGTTGTCTATTTTTCTTTAGCTTATTCTAAAGAAACTATAAATTCTTAAAATTTGTTAAATTCTTAAAATTCATTTTATCTGTCATAATTTTTGTATGTGTGTATATATGTACATGTGTTTTTGCATGATAATTTATGTGTAGACGTCTTTCTGTGATATTTTAAACTGTGATAGTCGGTTTAAGAGCTCTACAGAGCTCATGTTTATTGTTATGTATGTATACAATGCCGACTTTAAATAAAATTTACTTACTTACTTACTTATGTATATCTTTAGTTTCTTTTATCTCCGTAAACAGCGTCAAGTATCTGCTCGTCGAGTTGGAAAGTCGAATCAACCGTGAAACGGTATATGCTAATCCCGCACAGAGATTTTGATTGGCTAAAAATCTGTTTGTAAAATTACATGAAAAATAATTTTGTAATTACAATGTATGTCGATCGAAAAATTTAAGTCCAGGCTTTTTCATATCATTGACAGCTGCTTTTTCAGTAAAAATGGAACTGGTGAATTTACTTACTCTTTGCAAAATTATTTTGTTAAAAAACATTCTGATTGTACATTCAAGTACTCTTAAGTTTACATCAAAAAGATGCTTGAGTTTCTGATTAACAATATCTATGTGGTTTTTTGAGACCAGGCCTCCCAACAATCTATTGGAATTCCAATGGGTACCAATTGCGTCCCGTTATTAGCAGACCTATTTTTGTATTCATATGAAGCAGAAGTTACGCAAAATCTTATGCGTGAAAAGAAGAAAACACTTGATGTGGCCTTCAACTCGACATTTAGATATATCGACGAAGCGTTGTCAATTAACAATGGTAATTTCCATTCTTTTGTCGATACGATATATCCCGGAGAGCTTGAGATTAAAGACACCACAGAGTCTGACACCTCTGTTTCATATATGGATATTTTACTCGAAAAGACGTCAATGGTAATCTAACAACCAAGCTCTTTGATAAACGTTGGGACCTTAACTTTTCTATCGTCAACTTCCCTTAATTACTTATGCATCAATATACCTTCATCAAAAGCATACCGAGTTTATGTATCTCAATTGATTCGATACGCAAGAGCATGCTATACATGTGAATAATTTCTAAAACGAGGTAAATCATTGACAAACAAGTTGCATTTACCTCCCCCTAGTCAATTCAAAATTTACAACATGATACAATGACCTTGTCAGCAAACAATTTATCATTGAGTCAAATGCTGACTGATATTTTACATATTTAATTGTTAGTCCAATATTTATACACTGAATTGACGACGGATTTTTTCGTTATATTCCTATCATGACAATTAAGGAGCACATGGCGGTTGTGACCGGTTTGTAAAAATTTGGTTGGCCATTGTGGCCCCGCCCTACCCCGGGGGTCATGATTTGAACAAACTTGAATCTACACTACCTGAGGATGCTTCCATATAAATATGATCAATTTTGACTTTATCATTATGCCAGCATACTTTTTTCGGATTCAGCATACTCGAAATAGGTTACAAAACTATGCTGTACCAAATAATAATTATTTGCCGTTAGAAGTATTTTTTCTATAAATCGGACCAGACTAAATCATAATAAACAGTTTGCCAGTGCATTTCCTCTCAACGTGTAAGTGCATTTATGACTTAATTAAGAGGGGTTATTGAGTGTAATTTGGAGTTAGATACCTTGTGTTCTTATTACTATACAATGGGGTAAATTTTATTTCCGAAACAAGTGCCTGTGTGTTCTTCTTTAGGCCCCAGGGAGTTGTCATGTAATATTTAAATTCCACTGTAAAATCCAGGCACGTAGAAACAGGGGGATGGGGCCAGCTTTTTCCAAACTTAAACTTGAAAATGTTCATTGAAAGGCTGCCCCCCCCCCCCCCCAATTTTTGCAACAGTACATTAAATAAGGGTAATGTAGTATTGTATGCAAAAAATTTGGTACTGAAAGAAGTTGGTATTGAAAAAAAGTTGTCCTCTTACCCCCATCCCTGCACGAATTAATCTTTTTTTTTTTTGCTGGTCAACTTTTTCAGACAGGTAAAAAAAAAATTCTGCCCCCCTTTCAAAAACGATGCTACGTCACTGAAATCTGGAAGGTTTCTCAAAATATATCGATAATACGAAAGTATTACAGACAGACAGATATACAGATAGCTAGACGGGGGGACAGACAAACCAAAATTAATATCCCCCTCTTTTATATCCCCCAATTCCATCGGGAAACAATAATTCAGGTGAGCGTTGTGTCTCGTGTACCTCTTGTTTCTCTTTCGCACAGATAACGAAAGTAATGACTCTCTGTCACGTGATCATTAGCTGACATATAAAAGCGGACACGGGCTCTCGTTGATTGGCTCTCCCAACACAGTTTTCTTGTGGAAGAAAGAGTGGACTTATGATGTCAAATGTTCATAATCAAAATGGTCAAGGTCTAGAGCAGCAGGTTAGTTAGTTAAATGGGTTACAAAGAAGGGCTTTTAAGTGAATTTTGTCATATTTATGGGCTATTTAAACGACGAACGCAAAGATAAAATCCATTCTCTCCCGGTCGATCCAAAATGGCGACGACCACAATGTACAGAAAGAAATGACATTTTCTGTTTCAAATTGACAATTTACAATATTAAATTCGAAGAAATATGTAAACTAATCATCTAATAACTCATTTACAGAATCAGAAGTTTTCCTTTCAATATTGATTTGGTGACCGTTTTACAAAATCAGCTGATCAGGAACAGTAACTCTTAATTTTTTTTTTTTTTTTTTGCAAAGGGGTTTCAAACCTGCCTTCTTTCATAAAATTAAAACTGAAAGTCACACAAACTCAACATATATTGATCTTGCACAGAACAGAACAATTCAAGTCCCAAAAAGTTGATGGGCTGCATGGTATACTGTTATTAGCCCAATTCACTGCTCTTTTGCACGACAAATTTAACAAAGGCATTGATGACTTCTTTCTAGATAGAATGTCATATTGTAAAAATGATAAATGTCCTATGGACTAGGTTTAACGATAGAATTTGTTCCTTGTATTCACAATATTGCAAAATAAACATGGGCAATAATTGTACTCAGTGCATTTACTACGAACAATCAAGAGAGTTCCGAATTAAACTTGGCGTAAATTTGAAGCAAGAAAAAAAAACGTTGAGAAAATTAGTTGAAGTTTTGTCTTTATTTAGATTATATTTTTGGTTTAAACTAAAGGCATACACAACCTCAAAAAGGTTCATAATAATTAATCTATAAGTTATTTTCAGTGCAAATCCTTTTGTATTAGAACTTCAAAATTGTTTTGGAACA
>NW_026920361.1:0-2500 GCF_032062105.1 Saccostrea cuccullata | reverse complement strand
TTACAGCACATTCTAATATCTATTTATTGTAAGATGGTTTATTTAGTAGTGAGTATATATTAGTAAAAGTTATTGTAATGTACCAGTAATCTATCAGTCTGGTATTGTGTTGAAATACTCATGTATGACTATATGACAGTTTATGGAGGAAAAATAAAACATATATTAATCATGTTAATACATATAGTCTTTATTCATTCAATGCAACAAATGAAAATAAATTATAAGTTACATAAATTTAATTTTGTATAGGTAAATATGGACTCTCAAATTTCTTCCTGGGACTTGCCTAAAATTTACTCTTTAAGTCCTGGACTTGACCATGACAAAAAAAATTTTGAACCCCTGAGGAGGGAGGGAGGCATATTTTTTTTTTTTACGAATTGAAGCTAAATGATAAGAAATGAAAATCTCAATGAATATTTGTGATTTTTATTAATTTCCTCTTTTATTTTATTAATATTATTTTTGTTTTGATTTTGAAAAATTATATCTACAGAGAAGTACTAAAATATCAATCTTATTTAGATCTGCTCATTTTATAACTGTCAAATTTCAGCATCAAACATTCTAGTTTATTTTAAAAAAAAAATTAAACAATAATTTTATCAGTCTAAATCATAGCATTTCTCCTGAAATTTAGCCCTTTGTTAAGACAACCCTTACAAACAGTGCGAATCACACCAAATTTCTTAAGAATAGTTGGGGTGTTTTGTGGAAAAGCAGGAATGGGTGCTTGATATGTTCTAGAGCGTACACCATGAATCAGTTTTAAGATTACGTTTCAAAGACTTGTCATACTGACAGACAACATTTTTCCTTTAGTTATTTGGGATAACAGATATCTGATCCATGTAATTTTCTAACTGGGATCTAAAGGATCATTTTTAATTTCAACATGACGGACTTAGCCTATAACTTCAACGTGCAATCTATTACAACAGCTTTTTCAAGGTATCGGTGTACCATTCCATTTAATTCTTTATTCACCTTTCACTTTTATGGAGATCCTCTTCAACGCTTTCAAGAATGTTTTCACATCAACTGACCCAACCTGGTCTGCATTTTGGCGGCTTTCATTTGTCAAATCACCACCTATAATCGCTATATCATCAATACTATGAAGAAAGCGTTTTATTGACTGGTGTTGTTAAATTAATAAGAGCAGCGATTTTTTTCCAACTATTGGGAAAGGTTCCGGTACCTGTTTAATTGGGAAAAATAACATCAAAGAAGAACAATGAGAATTTTCTCTCATTTAATCAAATAAAACGTATTTTGTGCTTATTCCATTACCTATTACTACGTGTTTTGCAGAATAAGCAACAATAACTTATTGCATTTTTTATCAATGTCCCATGTTTTCCACGTTTCCATGTCAAAATTTATGATACTAGCTATGCTGTTTACTCCACATGTCCCGCCAAATTACGACTTTCTCTACTTTCGATTTAAGCAGAAGTGAAACAATTAGTCAATTTATACATTGTTCTGTTTAAAAAGAAATATGATGTCGTCACAATCTGCTGCTTCACAGTTGAATTGGGAATTTTTGGTCACAAAATTGGGGAAAATTAATGTTTTGGCATTGGGAATGGTGCAGTTTATCGGTACCAGTTATGTAAAGAAAAATCGCTGGAGCTCAAACCCGACTTTAAAAAGCTATTTCGACGAACGAACTTGTAACAAACAATGTCTAACTTAGATGATAAAACAGTAAAAAAAAAATATTGTCTATATTTTACCAATAAAATTTTTTGAGCGGGGGGTATTTCAATGAGGCGGGCGGCAATTCCAAACAAACTATAATTTTATTTTGGCCTCATTCATTCGTTGAGTGAAAGTGTACCACTAAAAAAGTTGCAATGTTCCTGGTTTGGTTTATACTCCTTTTCAATCCATTGTGAACAGTGATAATAGAAAATTAACCTTAACACCCACCCTCACACATGAACACACAGAAACGCTCAAGAAAACAGTGCGGAGCATGATTTTATATAATTATAACATTTTCACTAACATTTCAAGTGCAGGCAATAATTTCTAAAATTAGAAGTAGTAGGAAAAGAAAGCATATATGGAAATGTGGTAATAATGGGTTTGTCATTTTTGGTGTGATACGGGGAACAGAGAAAAAAGATTTGCATGTGCTCTATATATTTGTTATACAATGTATATGGAAAGTGGTTTCTCTATGGAAGGATTTAAGATTTGATTTTCATTAAGTAGGAATTTTTGTGTACTGGTCATACACATGATACATCTTAGAATGCAAACAGGTCTGAGTGAGATTTATGTAAAAATAATATCACTCATTTTATGGTTACTTTTACCATGTTAAAACTAAAAAAGTTTTCAATGTCTGTATTTTGTTGGGAGGGTTGTTTGCAGTAACAAATGTACATGAATTTTACTCTTAGACTTAAATCTAGCAGTTTCATTGGCTTAAACATGATAATGACTGCTGGCTGTATATCTTAGTCTGGAAATGAAGTCATTA
>NW_026920360.1:0-16992 GCF_032062105.1 Saccostrea cuccullata | reverse complement strand
TCTGATTTTGAACATAAAAAAAAATAGTTTCTATTCACATGTTTAAGATTATTTCTGTTGTATTTGTATTAAAAATCCATCTTTTATTTCTTTAATTATATTTACAGAAAAAATTATTTATTAAAAATTTCCAGAAATCAGTGAAAATATTGTCTTAATAGTGTTTTTTTTCGTCAAAATATGACTGAAAAGGTGTGATTCAATCATAATTAAGGTCTTCCGTCTTCACGGAAGACCTTATAGTGATTCTACTGTTTCTTATTAAGGTCTTCCGTTTCAGACGGAAGACCTTATAGTGATTCTACTGTTTCTTTTTCTATATTATTATTTTTGTTCCCTTTTTAAAAGCATTTTAAAAGCACGATTTCTCAAAGATGACTGGACGGATTCTTATGAAATTTTCAGAGATGATAGAGTTTAAAAATATCTATCAAATGCAGTTTTCAGTTTTTCAAAATGCACTTTCGGTCGTCAGATATGTCCGATTTCCGCTTTTTTCAAAATAATTTTGTCTGATTCATATCTCAGAAACGGTAAGAGATTAAGATACTAAACTTATATGACTAATAGATCTTGATAAGTAGGCGTGCCCATTTGTGTTAAGATCGTCCGCCGTCACTTCCGGTCGTCACAGGAAGTGATTAAAGGAATCGAAAATTTCAACTTTTCTCTATTGAAACTTTTTATGCATAACATTATTGCATCTAATTTGTAGTTTCGAAATATATCAGTCCCACCGGAAACAAAAACGACAACTTCCGGTTATAAGAGAAAATCTACATATTTGGAGTATTTTTCTTTCCCATAAATATATTTTATAGAAAAAGTATTTGTAATGATTTTTTGATATGTTATTTAGACTGCAAATGTCTACAGTAACGTCAAATATCTTTGTAAAATTCACTTCCGGTCGCGTGATTTCCTGTCCTCAAAATGAGAAGTTATCAAAGCTACATCTCGTAAACAGTAGGATATTAAGACACAAAACTTATAGGAGTGATATATCTTGATGAGTAGGCAAAATCAGTTTAAATAAAATCGTCAGCCGTCACTTCCGGTCGTCACAGGAAGTGATCCAAAAAATCGAAATTTTTAACTTTTCTTTTATGAAACTGTTTTTGCATCACATTATAGCATCTTATTTGTAGTTTTGAAATATTTCAGTACTACCGGAAACAAAAAACGTCAACTTCCGGTTATAAGAGAAAAACTACATATTTTGAGTATTTTTCTTTCTCATAAATATTTTCTATTTATAAAGTATTTGTAATAATTTTTGGATATGTTATTCAGACTGCAACTGTCTACAGTAATGTCAAATTATTTTTTAAAAATTCACTTCCGGTTGCATGATTTCCTGTTCTCAAAATGAGAAGTTATCATAGCTAGATCTCGTAAATGGTAAGAGATTAAGACACACAACTTATTGGAGTGATAGATCTTGATGAGTAGGCAAATCCATTTTGGTTAACATTGTCCGCCATCACTTCCGGTTGTTACAGGAAGTAACAAATAAATAAAAAATTTCAACTTCTCTTATGGAATCTTTTTTAGAAATACATTATAGCATCTAATTTGTAATTTTGAAATATGTCAGTCCCACTGGAAACAAAAACGACAGCTTCCGGTTATACGAGAAAAACTGCATAAATTTAGTATCATACTATCCCATAAATATTTTTTATAAAAAGAGGATTTGAAATGATTTTAGGATATGTTATTCAGACTGAAATGTCTAGAGTAACCTCAAATATCTTCAAAAATTTACTTCCCGTCACGTGATTTCTTGTCCTCAAAATGAGAAGATAATATAACGAGATCTTTTAAACTGTAACAGATCAAGACACTAAACTTATATGAATAATAAACCATGAAGATTGGGCAACAAATAAAGGGTAAAATGCGTCCACCGTCACTTCCGGTCGTCACAGAAAGTGAAAAAAAAATTGAAAATGATTTTTGTACATGTTATTAATGCTATTAATGTCTAAAGTAAAGTCTGAAAGAATCTCGGTAAGTTATACCACCGGCCGTTTGTTTTCCTGAAATCATTTAAAATATTATATGCCTTTTTTAACATAGATAAAAGCTCATTCATGCAGATAAATAGAGGAGAACGGAAGACCTTCTTTGTTGCTGTAGCAACAAGAGTTTCTAGTTATTATTATTATTATTCTTATTTTTTAGACAAATTTTGTGCACGCGATATCTCGAGAACTATTTATCGGTTTTTCATCAAACTTTCAGGGATAATGCGCTCTTATATGCCATTGATAATTTTGGAAGAATTTTGGAACAACTCGCTTTAAGTGCCAAGTTATGGCCATTTTCCTGATTTTAAATTGAAATTTTGTCAGTTCGAGATCTAAAGAACTACTAGAGATATTAACTGGAGACTTGTTGGAGAACATTGGGCATGACTTCTAGATATGCGGAGGGTCCTTCTCATGTGTCGTCAGTACTTCCGGTCGCTACCAGAAGAAAATTAAAAAAAATCAAAATTTTCAACTTTTTTGTTTTTCATTATTTTTCTTTGATTTTTATAGGGTTAATAGAGACTCTTTACAAATAGCAAAATCTGTAATTTGTTTTAGAATTGAGAAAGCCAATCTCGACATATTCGCATTTGAAAAATTTAAGCGGCGTTCCCGATGGCCTAATGGTTAGCGCGTTGGATTTTCACGCGGGCGACCCGGGTTCGATCCCCCGTGTGACCGATATTTTTTTATGACTTTCTCAGCAAGATTTTTCATTTTTTATTTCAGAATCGGACGGAAGACCTCTCGTTGCTCGCAACGAGATCGTTTCTAGTTCTTTTAATATTTATAATACTTTGTCCATTATGGTTGGGGCATATTTAGGGTCTTAATGCCCCTGATTCTTTAACTAGCGGTTAACTTTGCGAAACACACATTTAATCCTGATTTCAATTTAGACACGATTGCATTATTAGGGCTGTGTTACAACGCGAAATGTAATAACAACGCAAAATGTAATAAACATGGATTATTACATTTTGCGTTATTACTTATTGCGTCGAGATCAACGCAAAATGTAATAACGCAAAATGTAATAACACTTTCTTTTAGATCATTACATTTCGCGTTATTACATTTTGCGTCGAGATCAACGCAAAATGTAATAACGTGCTTTTTCGTTGTTACATTTTGCGTTATTTTATTTTTGCACTGAAGACAACGCAAAATGTAATAAAACAATATGTAATAAAACAAAATATGATTAATATTTAAAAGGATTGCGTTGAACAAAAAAGATAATAAAATTGATTCAAATATATATACATGTAACCAACATGGGAAACGCGCTGTAAAAATATTTTTTAACTAAAACAATAGGAACAACGTTAGGGCTTTTTCCGGACATAAATACATCAAAATGTATCGTTTTTCTGACTCTGATTTTAGTTATATTGAATACACTGTCCTTAACTATAAAGAATTAATTTAATTTTGATTGTCATATTTTTGATAGATTTATTTAATTTCTAACCAAAAACATATTTAATTAATAAAGATTGACCATAGGTTCATTAAAAGCTCTTGATATGCATCTTCAGCACGTGTACATTGGTTAACAAATGAAAAGAAGTGTGTGTGTGTGAGTGTGTGTGTGTGTGTGTGTGTGTGTGCGTGTGTGGCTCCCCCATAATGGGGACCTGCTATAGATACGCAAGTCGTAAAATGGGGACATAAAAAACATTGGGGACTTGATTTAGTCCCCAATCTTTTTTATCGTTGAAAACGAAAAATTGACATTGTCTAAATCCTAAAAATATCAAAAAAATAACGTGTCCCAGTTACGGGGTTTTATCGGACACATGATTACACAGATATCGTGTTGATTGAAATTGCCATCTTCACTTACACATCTCTGACGTTACACACTTCTAGATTACGCATGCGCGTGTGTAAAAAAAGCGGAAGTCCAATTGTTTGAAGCGGGATACAATAAACATGTGGAAAAGAAGACACAGAGGAAAGCCTGGGCACAGAATCCTAGATTCTTTTGATAAGGATGATTTTTATGCTGGAAAACGGTATGTTATCTACTTCTTGGATAAAATATGGTGCGAGGAAACTTGCATCAAAGTATTGAAGGGGGGAGGGGGGCAGTGACGATTGTTGCGTAGGCCTATCGGGTACTCAGTTGAAATGAAAAGACAGTTATTTATGTGATTTTCTTTCTTGAAATGGTACACAATTTATGATATTCATTTCACAATGATTTAAAATTTGATCAAATGCAAGGTATATTAATCGAATGTGTTTTGTATATCATGTCAACATGAAATGACCTTTACTAAGTTTTAACTGAACTAAATCCAGTCCACTTTAATTGGAGAAAATGGAAATGTAGTTTGTATGTGTGAGTTTTTTTTTAGCCAATAATGAGTTCGGATTGTACCAATCCCCCCCCCCCCCTTTCTTCTTGAGATCTGCAACTTATTGTTTTTAAAGCCAAACCTAAAATCGGGTTGTACCAAACACCTCAACAACCCACCCCCTTCTTCTTGAGCTCAGCAACCTACTTCTGGTGTTGTTTTCTTTTCATTTTTTAAAGCTAAAAGTGAGATCAGATTGTACCCCCCCCCTTTCACTTGAGAGAGAACATACAGTGTAGTTATCAATTCAACATATATTTTACTTGTCCTATAATATATAGACATTACTAATACAATAATAGCCTACTCAAAATGCACTTATTATCTACTGCTAAAGAGCAAATAATTGAAAATCAAGTATATATTGTTTTCATGTTGTTTATATTAAAGAAACTTGGGCTGAAGCATCTTTTAATTTAAAAAGCTACCACATTACTTATATGACAGTACAATTCATTAAGTGACAATTATATTTTCCACATTTTTTCTTAATTATTATCATTTTACAGCATTCTTTAAAAAAAAATCACATTTGATCTCTCTAAGGGCCTGTATGTGTTATGGGCATTGGAATAAAAATGCTCAGAAAGAAAATATAGATAAAAACGTATGTCCTTGAACAAATTTTATTAATGAATTTTTTTCTTCATATAATTATTATCCTTAAACATGTTAAAAGATATAGAATTAAACTAGAATATAAAAATCATGCAAACTTGTGTTTATTAGATTTTTTTAATCAGGTCATTATATCCTAAAGCAGGACATTATACCCCTGTCGTTTTTATTATGTCCAATAAAAATTTTAAATATTTTATTTCGCATTTTGCCACGATTCTCATAGAAGATAACAATATTTATCATTTCCAATAAAAATGATATTGTGTATGCACCAAAACTGACAAAAAACTATTTATTATAATCAGTCAGGACATTGTACTATAAGGGCATTATACACTTCCGGTGTAAACAGCTTACTCAGGAACTGAGGAAGCAGGTAAGGCATGGTTTGGACTGAAAAAAAAACCAACGTCCTTGTTTGATTCCTTGAAACGATTGTGTAATTATGTTCTGGAGACTTGAAGTCTGTACAAAGACACACTACTTTAAAGTAGTTTCATGTCGACCGCTTTATACCTGTTAGACAGATCATGGATAAGCCTTTCCGAATTCCCTCGGTTTAATAGACCCTATCAAGGTTATTGGCCGCCATCTTGGACTGGGACAAACATTGGGGGCTGACGTCATAATCACAATGGCTGAATCGAGCTCCGCAGCTGATGATGCAGCGAATATAATCGCCGCGTTTTATTTACCTGCGTCGTAACAAGTGTGCCAAGGTGTGCAGAAGAGACCCCAAGGTAATGTTTTTTGACTATAAACAATTATTTTAGCTCTGATTTACACTTTAATGACGCAAGTTGCATATTTACTCAAAGTTGTCAGAACCACGTGGCCGAAGGAAACGCTTCATGTACTTCGAAGGTCGGTCATGTTTTGCATTGCCCTGGCTATATGCGGCAAATTTCAGCACTGTAATTTTTGTGGTCTTTATGTGGAGATGATTTGGATGCTAGGGCAACTTTTTTCCGAAGGCCTGAGACAAAATTTAAATTTTTTATAGAGCTTTGAAATCGGCCAAAGGGGGTGAGATATCGGAAAAATAGAATACATCGGTATAAGATGAGCTCTAATGATCAATATCCAAGGTTGAACATTATTTTTAATTAATATAATTAATTTCATATAAATAAATTATATTTTGTATATTATATGTATAAATTAAGTGTTATTAATTCATTGCACCTTCACTGTACTTTACTAGTTACCAGTCATTCACAGTTCAGTATTGACATTGTTTATACAGATAACTCTTGCAAGTATATACATGTACAAGGGGGTCAACTTCAAGAAAAAATATATGAAAGATATAAAGACACCTTGAAAAAGTATTTTTCCCCATGAAAATATTTTTTTATCATCACTGCAATATTGAATGCTTCTATTATGATTAAGAATATTGCTAGCTATTTGCACAAAACTTTAAAATTGAGTGAGATTTACATATATTTTAAAATACTCTGAACATAAATATAGCAAATATTTTACATGCATAAAATAAGGTATGACTATCCTCAAATTCATGTTTAGTCAATTATAAACAAGGAGAAATAAAATAAATAAAGAAAAAAAAGAAATATTAAAAAGAAACCAAAAGGATTTTAATATTGATTCATGTATAGTTATACCAGAAAAAATATCCATGGTGCATGCATATGAAGAATAATTATGCAATTTTACACAATTTAATATTATTGTAGAAGAGAGGATGTCCCAGAAACATCTGGAGGTTTGATTAGGAGTCAGAGTTAAAGACACAGGATATGACATGACAGGATGCAGCTAAAGCAGCTCCAAATCGAGTTTGTTGGAGAACGTCGATGGCCTATGTTCCTCACAGAAAGACAGGCTGAAGTAAGTACAGGAAGTAAGTAGCAGGTACATGTGATTGTGCTTTCAAACTTTGTTATTTGAATTTTAAACAAACAAATTAGTTTTGAAATTAAAGTAAATCCCTGTGTAAATACATGCATTTTAATTTTAAAAAAAGGAATTTAAAGGTTTGAAAATAAAAATGATGAACTTTTTGCTTCATAGTTATAAACAGCCAATGAAATTGGATCAAAAATTACAAAAAAATATACAGCAAAACTCGGTTATAACGAAGTCACTGGGACCTGTGAAATTACTTCGCTATATCCGTAATTCGTTATAACCATATAAGAAAATCATTAAATTTATATAGCTGGGGATCAAAGATGACTTCGCTATATCCGTAAATTCGCAATATCCATGTTCGTACTAAACGAGTTTTGCTGTAGTAGCATTGAGACATAATACCACCAAATTACAAGCATGAATAATTCCTTATATGCTAAGATCTTCCTCATTATTGCAAAGCAAATTGTTATTTTTTAAATATTTAGTTTTAAGAAATGGATATTTACAATATATGAATTTTATCAATTACCAAAGATATTTCATTAGGAAATTATTATTTTTTTTATAATTATACATGATTACATGTACCTACAAAATATCTATTTTTTCAGAAGAGTGCTCTTTCAATACTGCATGGCAATATAAACAGTATATGCCTCAAGTAAGTTTTAACTCTTCATATTTCAAATTTAAAGGAGATCAAGTTGTTCTGCATTTTTGCAACTTTTGCTTTGAAATGCAGTTATGTTGAATGATTAAATGACTCTTCTTGAGAAAGAGGTCGAGAAATGTGTGAAATGTATTTTTTTTTTAACTGTTTAATAAATCAATTATTAAAGGCTATTTGCAATGATTTGAAACCACCTGTGACAAAATGCATAATCATTTTACAAAGTTATACTTAATTATCATAAATCTATAGTCTCTGTGCTATTTCTTTTTCAACAGATTTCTTTCTGATAAAATCATAGATGCTAAACTCTGGAGAATAATGGTCCTACTCCTGTGAAATGTATAATCTCCTCATTGCAGATTTTGAAGAATCCTCAATTCAAATCCAGACTGCGGCAGCCCTACATGTAGCTGTTGGACTGTTTATGGGATAACAATAATCAAAAGTCATGATATAGACACATGGATTTTATCTCATCTTGATTAAATGTAGAGAAATCACAAACAGTCTATTTTGTGAAAGAAAGTGAAAGAGAAAGGATCATTTTGTATTGTCCTTTTGAATTTGCTAGGAAGTTTTTTTTTTATGAACTTTAAATTACCGCCTATGTACATATTTTAGTTGAAAGACAAAGTACACTTATTTACACCAAAATACTCATTAGCTTCAACTAAATATCAAGGATTTACATTTGCCAACAATTTTTAATTTTACTAATTTGATGTTATATATTACAATTATTTGATATACAATGTAAATACCTATAATACTTACTTTAATATATATAATTACTTTGCATATATTTGCATGTATACTCACCAAGAATTTTTTTCAAAGTTGTTACAATAAGAGCTATTAAAAAAGGAAAGAAAAAAAATTTGACATGATATAAAAACTTGTAATTTTATTTCAGCTTGTAAAAAATACATGTAATAATCATGATAAATAATAAATTTGTACATATATGTAAAATTGTTTGTCAATTGAGATACTTCACTCCTTTAGCGCTTGATGGATGTCATGTGCTAAATATGAATGTGATTTACCACATTTTAAAATTGAGCTCTAGATCTAGCTGCCAGGTCTGTTGAAGAAATTTCAGGGTGATGGGAGGAAGGGGGGATCAACTGAAAAGTAACGTTTTGAGGAGCAAAAACAATGTTCATATTAATAATCAAGGGGGACACGACATCTGTATAGAAAAGCTTATTGTATTGTGTGATGTGTATATATTGTATCCATGGGATTTAATATATTGAGGGGTAAATGGTGATGCCAAATCCACACATGTTTTTTATTTCATGTCTGCTTGCTAAATTGCTAAACATTATACAGTGATCCATTAACAAGTGAATCAAAGAATCTAATTTTACTAAATTTGTAATTTTTTTTCATACATACAGTATTTTAGGGGAGGGGAGATTAGGGGATTGTTGTACAATGATCATACAGAGAGGAAATTTAGGAATTCCTTGTTTTTTCTGCTGAAAGCAAATTTTTCACTTATTGTCGGACTGACTGATGAAGATACTGTATTAATTTTCACAAGGATAGTTTGACTGTATATTCAAGATGAATATGCTTAAGAAAGAGTAGGATACCTGCTTAAATTTTTTCATGAGGAATATAAGCCAGATATTTTGTCTACAGTACTTCTGTGACCTTTCTCTCAATTGAATTGCATCTGGATATATTTCCGCAGCTGGACAATCACTGAGATTTCATATACAGTGTATATATAAGTAATGAAAATAAACAAACATACAGCCTGTATAAATTCTATTTTTATACCCCTCTGAAGGAGAGGGGGAATACTGTTTTGCCTGTGTCAGGCGTGTGCGTCAGTCTGTCTGTCCAAAACAAATTTTTTGGTTGCAGTTTTCTCAGCAACTACTCATCACAGATGCTTGAAAGTTTAGCACATTCTTTGCTGAGGCATGCCATTTGGTGGGATTTCATTTTTGTATGAATTGGATGTCAACTTCCTATTGATCAGTGCATCTGCCTGTAACTGTACTCGAGTTTATTAATGTAATACATGTATTGTACATTCACATCAGAGCAGGGGTTTAACTGGTGAGCATTGGCTCGCAGACTTCTTGTTAGATTAGCATGAAATAGAAAAGGGGAAGTCGCATGGTATTGTTACAATAATATACACAAGTGATGGATGAAATATCATATCAACAAAATGATGTCCTAAACAAAGAAAAGGTCTTCAATACATGTGTACGTGTATTTGGATTCTTGTACAATCTTGATTCTTGAAAACTAACATTTTTTGGTGTTTTAATAAATGTCAATGATTAAATTTAAAGCATAAGATAATTAACCAGGTAAATGTATTGAATCAGAGACTTTGCATCACTAGTCAGAAGCTATAACTTTTGAAGTACTATTAATGTCAATACACAGTCTAAGTCTTGTATAGCTTTAAAAGTCCCAAAAATTGTAAAAAGCATTGTAAACCTTATTTAATAATTTTAACAGCTAAGCAGAAACTTACACACACAGTGCACATATGACACGGACAATTTTTTTTATATGATTAAAATCATTTTTTAAGAATAACTGTTTGAATAAATTTATATAATTATTTTACTTTGAAGTTCCAATTTTGACATTATATACACATGCCATATTTTAAATCATTGTATAATATTGCACATGGTTAATATTTTTAATTATTTTTATTTATTTTTATTTATTTTAAATTTAATTAATTAAAAGTACTGTAAAAACAGATGTTTTTATGGGCTTAAAAAATTATTCATTCAGTACTTCTTAAATATATTCTCAGTTGGATCCGCCTGCGTCAGTGGTATAGATAAAAGAAATTAATTAAAAAAAAAACATCTAAAGTAAAAGATAAAATGTAAATGAGTGTTTTTATTCTTAAACCTTCTTTTGTTTTGATTTCCACAAATATTTCTGCTTAAAATGTAGGAAGAGGATAATATAAAACGTAACATAAGCACTTAATCTCCGCACGTTTTACATGGTGCACATTTGTAGTATTGCAGTTCATTTAAGGTAAATAAACACAAATTATTAAAGAAAATGTTCTTTTTTAGAATGAAATATATTGCTTACAATACGTATACGTTCAGTTCTAAATGACAATGACTGTGAAGCGATCGCTATACGAAAATTGATGCGGTGCATCTGCATTAGCTCCCATTGTTTACGTTAGCTACGATGTCGCGTGATGCCCCCAATCCAAGATGGCGGCCAGGAACCTTGAAAGGGTCTATTCTCATTTCACTGTTAGTGTGTTTGTTTATATACAAACAGCTTTGAAATTGAATTTTTAAGAATTCATTATAATTGTAATGTATATCATATGATATGATCTTTTTTAAAGCAGGGTGCAATGTATTCAATTTTTGTATCCTTTCTATCAGAAAAGTCATAGGCTATAATAAGAATCATTTGCCTTGTTTAATGTATTGTGGTATATTAAGTTTATTTATGAATTCTTAAATTATTTCATTTCGATCCCGATGTAAATTATCTAGCTTATATTTGGAAACACCCACTTTTATGCGACCATCAGATCGGGGGAGGAAGACGATGGCTTAATTCTCTAAAGCTACACTCTTCACATACTAGAATCATCTTTTTCAATTCGTCCATCTGTTTATATTGCTTTTATAGTTTATATTTGTGTTAGACTATATTTTGGTTGGGGGTAAATTATGTACATCGTACGAACATTATAGCAGTTTTCTGTAAGACTTGTAATAAATTTGTAAATTCGGATCCATATTGACCTCATAGAACAACACCTACATGTAGTATCGCGAGTACCTCACAGATATAAATTCTTACTACCGCTCTTTTGCAAGGGAGTAGAGAAGGCTCTAAATTTCACAATTTAGATTTCTGGGGTATAACAATGTTTACACTAGTGACAATCGATAATTATGATTCAAACAACCATTATGCCGAAAGTACAGTGAATTGCCAAGAATTGAACTCTAAATAGTACAAATATAGCTAGATTATCAAATAAGGAAAGTTAAATAAATACTTTAAAAAGTAATGATGTTCAATGAGAATTTTATGAGAAAAGTCCGCTCTAAAGAGAAAAGTAATTGTTAAAAATGTAACATATATGTATGAGGATAAGCTCCTCTCTCAGATTTATTAGGCTGGTTAAGCATATGTTAGCAAGATATTTCACTAGGATTTCTTTCTTACTGTCTGCAGGGTTATTTTCCCCCATTTAATTTTTGCCCTTTCACACTTGCAAACAATTTTGCCCCGGTTTAACGTCAGGTCGCGGGTTTGCTGACGTCATTAAAACTGGGTACGCAATTTATATGATTTGGTTATTTCTTGTGCACATCTGATTATGACGTCACGGTGAGAAAGGGAAAAATTCAGTACGTTATGTCGCTATAACTTTTGTGAAATTTGTAGTTTTGTGTAACAGTATTCATAGAACATGCTGAAGTTATAAAAAATAATGAAGGCTTAATATTTTGATTCGAATGACCATCACTGAAAGTGTTAGAAAGCGTTTCATTATGTGTTATCAATCGCATCTTCTCCTTGGTCTATTAGAGACACATGTACTTGTTTCTGAAATAAATTTTAACCCTTGTATCATGTATGATTTACAGAAATTAAATACATGTATTAAATGTGTATAATTATAAAACAGGCTAGCTAACCCCGAATTACACTCAATCCCCTCCTCAGAAACGCATAGGGGTGAAGCGATACGCCTCCTTCACGGTTCTCAGAGACTCTATCGAAAAATTTTGTCACGGTACGGTTATTTTCGATACGATACATTTTGATAGAAGGAAACAAATCCAACTGTTGCTCATGCTTACTTTTACTTAATCTAGTCAAATAATTTATGTGCAAAGTGGATAGAATAAATCAATTTAATTGATTTGAAAGTTTAAAAATATTTTACAAACTTTTAGTCCACAAAAATTTACGTTTTTAAACTAATTATACAGAGAAGCACGTTTATACCTTATGCCAAACTCGACTGAATGACGATCCCGTCAAAAACGAACTGAACCGAAAGTAGAGATTTTGTACCGTGTATCGAACCGAGAAAAAATACCGCAGTGAACCGATCAGAGCGGTGAACCGTTTGGCTCCTAAACGCACTCATTTTAGTGTACACTTTAGTGGAAATGCACTTATAAACTCTTCTACGATAATTTATCTACACAACCATATATGGCATGCATGTCTTTGTTATCATTTATCTCCGTAAACAGCGTCAAAACTCTTGCTCACCGATGGAAAGTCCAACTCAATTATGAAACGGTGTGTGTCATCAGGACAAATACTCTCAGGTTGATCACAAATTAAAAACTGCTAAGACACCTCCGGGGTAATACTAATGAAACATAAACTAAATTACATACATTTTTGAGCGGCATTGACCTCGATCGTAAATAACCACAGGCACGTAGGATATGACCCCCTCCCTCTTTTCCATATGCCGGGGGTGAGTAAATTTTTCCATTATTTAAATTTTAAATCTACCCTATATGTGTATGTTGATTTAATCGAAATATTTACTAATCGGAGGCACATAAAGAATTATACAAATGAAAATCTGAAAAGGAAGAAGAGTGTGTTTCAAATTTATCAATGTCTTCATATTCCATGATTCTCTACACTTTAGATAGTGATCATGCAAGTGAAGATTAAGGGAGGCAGACGTCGAGAATAGAAACAAATTGCAGCCGCGTCTTTTTATGTATGAGTCGAAAACGAAAAACAGCGTAAAGAGATAAAAGGGTAACATTTTAAATAACATGCAATACAAATTAAAAATCCAAAATAGGAAACCCCCCAGAAAAACAGAAAAGGGGGGGGGGGGGGGTCGATACTGTGTAAGTAACGGCATGCGTTTGTTAGTCACATGTACATATTTTACTCGCTGCGTTGCTTTCAATGTTCATTCAGTAAAATTAATGTTATATGTCTAAGAACAAAATAAAATCTGCCTGTTGATTATTATATAATAAGCGCCAAAAAAAAATTAATGTTTCAATCATCGTCCCATTTACCCCTCTAGAAATTCCTTTTAAGTACGCTTTTTTTCTATCCTTATACGTATAAGCATAATATAAAATCAATGTAAGATTTATTTTAGTTATTCGCTGCCTCTTTCAAAAGAAATTATTGTTGATTTGATAGCCTTGCTGAATTTACTAAAGAAAAGGGATAAATACAAAGCGCAAAAAACATATTTCGGGGTTGGGGGTTGGGGAAGTTAGTAGTCCTTGACTTCTAAATTATCTTCATACCTACGACTTTTTAAACAAACTTAGATCACAGATCTGCAATTTCAAAGGGGATGGGGAGTCTAATTTTCACCAATATTAGACGTAATAAGCTGAAAGGGAAAATGTCTAATAGTTATTTTATTGAATTATCATGATACTTGGTCATTTGAAAGCAGATATACGTGAATTTCCCTTTAATTAAAATCCGTATAATTTTTTTTTGTGCTCTGTTTACCGGATCAATATTCGCGACGTCACGCTTGACGTCGCGATTTTTTATGACGTTGTGCTTAGAATTGCTACATTATTCAATATAATTCCAATCTTAATTTTATTTATTGATTCCTTGTGTTTTGATTGGACGAGAACAAATTCAAGAAAAAGTTTACACATCGATGAATTATTCAACCAGAACTACTTTCTTGACTGTTGTAAAAACAATGAAAACAAATACTTCTAGTCCGTTTTAGCTCAATTATGATTACAAGAAACTTATAAATGAATGAATGAAAAGGAGATAAACAGGACTGACAGACGGTAATATTATGTTTTAAGTTTATGTCACTGTAGGATCACGAGTGTGAATTTTTGAAATCGCTGATCATGCTGTCATTTTCTCGACGTTCCATATCAGCTCAGTTGGTATCGTTGTGATAGGGAAAAGAAACGTACCTCAGACTCTTGCCTTTTCAGCATCAAATTCATATATTTACATCCTACAGATCCCATATTCTCCCTAAATCTTTGAGCGAACCAGAGCAAATCGAGGACAGTTTACATAATTGAATGCGGAACGAACTAACTATCGCTTGTAAACAAGCAATATAGTAAGTCGTACAATATTATGTTTTCGTAAAATAGCGTGACTTATTGTGATAAACCGTACTAAGATGTTTTACTATATCTTTCTGAAGATCATTCTTGTTTGCTGCTAATTGTGGTAAGATATTGTTTTTTAATTTTCCAATAATCAAAAAGAAATATTTTTACAAATAAATAAATATTTTTCAAAGCTTACATAAATGTTTAGTCGGCGAATGTACATGCACGACATGCACATGATTTTCGGGGTTTTGTTTAACAGTGTTTATCTCTGTAGCTTATTTTTAATTACTTTTTAAAGTAAAACAATAATTTGCAATGTCGTTTTTCATGTTTTAGAGATTCATAAAGATTTTGAAGTAATAAAACATATAGACATAACTTTTAAGTTAAGTCAATCCAAGCAATGCTGCCATATTTTTCCCAATCGTATCACCCATTCTACATATTATGAAATCCAATTCAATCAAATTTTTACGGTCCACCTACAACTATCTTCTGATAAAACAAAAAAATCCGTTTTCTTATGTCGGAGAATTATCTAAATAATTATTTATTATCTAAAATAATAAAAAAAAATCTTACATGTATTAATACAGAAATACCCATTTCTGTTTTTGTTTTTTTTTCAAAGTCAATAATATAATATCCTTTTCCTTGATAAATCTTTTCAATCTAATATCAATATAAAGCCGTATTTGGTTTTTGAAATATCGATTCCTAAATAATTTGAACTATTTTCGTGAAGAATCGTGCGTTTGCGTTAGCAATGGTGTAAGATCTGGTGACGTACGAATCGTGTGGAAGGTAAAGATTGTTCAGTGTATCAGGTTTAATCGTGCGTTAATCGTGCGGAATCGTGCGTGTAACGTGATCGTTCGTGTAAGTTGTCAACAATAACGTTCCAGCCACTGTACAAGGAAGTTTTTGATATGCAAGAACAATAACGTCATGTTTCTGCATGTACCAAGTCTTCAGTTTCAGAGAGTAGTGGTATGGATTCAGAAAACCACAGTGTGGTGATCTGGAAAGTTTGAATGTCACCTGATTGCTTAAAATCAACATTAAAATTAGGCTTGAGTATCACAAGCTTCCTAACGATACGATACATAACATGATATGGTCATGTGATACAACACGTATTGTGATACACTAGGTATCATTAACAGTTAAATTAACTGATATGCTTATATTCTTGCTCACTAACCCCCAGTTATAGAAAATATGAAAAATATCTTACCTAACCAAAGTTATTTATAGGCCAACTTATTGTCTTAACATTGCATTTTTTCTATGCTACCTTGTTTTCAATCATTTTGTAGCTTTAAAAGTTCTCAGTTTGCATGTAGAATTTTCAAATAAGACAATGAAACTTAACTTGTACTGTATCATGATACATACGACGATACGATATACGCATCGTGAGGCTTTGCGATCTGGACGATTTCTAAATATGGAAGTCAAGAACGATAACCGAAAGTTGCTATAAATGTACATCAAGTACACATAATTATTTTTCTGTCCAATCAGACAACAGCATTTTTACACACCCCAAAACATATTTTAAAAGAACAAAAAGATAACACGTGCTTTTGTTTTTTTCCTCAAAAAGATTTTTTTAACAAAAAATCTGTAGAAGTAAGATGAAAACTTTTGAAGAATAAGGTATTCCCCACATTTTTACCGTGAACAACCTTGGCATTTTTATCTCGGTAAAGAAAAAAAATTATGCGCGATAGAATGTAATCGTTTACACAGGTATAGATTGCACCAGCAAGTTTTTATCAAGTTCAATTATAACATTTACCAGAATATAATATATGATGGTAAATATAATTTTGCTTAGCCGTCCGATTTTCATCGATAATGCTTAAATTCCATGTGTATAGATCAACTCACACAAGTGTTTATCGTATGGAGTTTACACATATAGTTTTGCATTATCACGGGTTTCATGAGCGCCGAATACTGAGCTATGCAGACTTTAAATGGGCACAAGGAAAGGCGTTTAACGTGGAGAAAACAGAATCCTGTAATTATGCATGAATGCGTTCTATCCCAATATCTTACCTCGCATATCAGAAACTGCATGGACTACTAGTATTCTGTAATAAACACTCAAAAATAATAAAGACTGTTATCTTTTCGATAAGATTTTTATGTCAGGCTCTAAAAACTGAAAATTTATATAAATATTTATATTTATATAAATTTTTTAACGTAAGTAAATATAAATTAAGTAAATATAAATAAATATAAATATAAAATATAAATTTTTTAACGTAAGTAAAATTTTGGGATTGCTAACTCCTAGAGACAGATTTTTT